>NC_083470.1:13262500-13562500 GCF_030014155.1 Tachysurus vachellii
TGTATTTAGTGCAATAACCTCCATGTTTCTAAGATCATTACATGTAAAGAGGTTTGAGAGTTTCACAGAGAGATTCTGAACAAGAGTAAATTCACAGTAGTTATTTGTATAGGCATTTACAGATAAAGGATTTTTTTGGGAAATGTGCTGTTGCGGTAGATCAGGGTGTCCAGTCTTACCCACAAAGGTTTAGTGTGGGTGCAGCTTTTCATTTCACTCATTCCACCTGTTTAAACTGGGCTTTCTATAGTAAGAAAAACCTGCACCTGCACCCACACCGGACCTGGATAAGACTAGACTCCCTGGGCTAGATTTACCATGGTTTAAGGAAGACTGCCTGGACTAACTGCAGTGTTAAAATGAGCCATCAGGTGTTTCCATCGTGCATCCCTCTGAAACGTTCCTGTTTTTTTTCATATCTCTTGTGTATGATGTTGGTGTATTGCAGTATTTCTAATTTCCAAGGCCCACTGTTGGTAGTGTGTGTGTGTTTTGCCAGATTGATGCTTAAATGTTCTGCATCTGTTTTCTGTATCTATGGCATGTTGTCTCTGGTCAGCCACTGTAGACCAGACTCCATATATGAAGTTTCAGCTACTTCTTTCACCAAGACTCTCACCAGTATGACTGGATTATATTAAAGTACACACACATTTTTAAAAATTCAATCGATTTAAACACTCTTATGAAGATAATTGATCAGATATTTTCAAAACTAGTTTACTAGAATCTCTGAGTCTGTAAATCTGTCAGGGTTTTTTCTTCTCAGTACAAGACAAATTCCTTTGTAAGCTCAAAAAGAATTGACTGAAGTCATAAAACTGAAGTTATTGTAAGTTAGAGTTATTGGAATCATGTGGATAATAATAAAGGTTGGATTATATGAATTAGCTGCTGTGAATGTGTTTAAACACTGCTGGTGGTGTCTTTAATGGACAGAAAAGCCAATCCTCTGAAAGCAAATCCCTGCACATTGTTTCTACTATATTCACGAGGATCTTCCTTGGATATAATTAATAATGCAGCTAATAAATGCAATGTCTGCACCTAAACCTAACCTTAACCTTGGTAACAAAAAAATTAAATTCTTAACAAAAGCTGGAAAAAAGTATCCTTGTGTGAACTTTGGGTCTCCACCAAAATATATAAAAACATTAGCCCCTCTCCCTCACCTCACCCCACCCCACCATGGGCTCCCCAGCCAACCAGCAGTTGTCCTATCTCTCTTTCTGTCTCTCACACCTTTTAACCACCATTTCAGGGACAGTCATCCTGCTCTTTCCATGTTCCCTGACTGGACCTAGACAGATGCTGTGTTTAATGCCTTAATTCTGCTTCCTGTCAGCTCTCCAATCTCTTTGATACCTCAACAACGATTTCAATTTAAAACGAGCCGGCGATCCAATTTTGCCGACTGGCAGCCTCCCAGTGACTGCTTTCAGAGAGCCATTTGTACAAGCTAGACAGCCGTCATTTAAGCATTCACGCTGTTATCTTTCCTTATGTAATTAAGTAGAAGACTTAAGAAGAAGAGGTAACACTTTACACAGTACACGAATAATCCTGCACTAATACCTGAATTAATACTTACTTATATATGAACTAATGATGATTTAAGGCACGTACTAATCATGAGCTAATGAAGACTTAACCTTAACGAGGACGTGAGTCAAGTGCCTTTGGTACATGTTTGTTAGTTAATGTATTAATTTATGTGTAGTGCTAAACTACATCACACATACTCTATAAGAAAGTATGTGAATGATTTCAAATCAATAATGTGCCATATGCAGCTGTGTACACTAGACTCATTGACTGGCACTGGATTACTTTCATGATTTATACTGATCCTCCTTATCAAATGTAGAAAGATGCTAATAATAAATAACAACAATTGAGCACTATTGAGCATTGAACACTAATGTTCTGCAAGATTATTTTTAGTGTTTTAGTCTCATTTAAAACACATGTAGTGTAGATCACCTCTACCTATGTACCTTAACTCATCATGTACTCATATCTAAGTAAGTATTAATACATATACAGTAGTAGAGCAGGATTATTCATGTACTGTTACCAGACGATATGTGGTCTTTTTACTCCTTATGTGAGTGTGTATCGTGCAAGAACATCTCCTTAAGAATGTTTTTATTTCTCATCTGACAATTTTCTTTTATTCAAAAAATTCAAAAGAAGTAAGAAGCAGTTCAGCTAGCATATAATCATCCATGTGGGGGGAAAATAAACTACCCAAGGCACCAGCTTTTTTCCTGCTCTATGAGTTAGGAATAGTGCTATTTATTCATGGACGGCATCTCTTAAGCTCTCGTCAGTGCAGAGTTTAAGCATTTAGGTACAATTTGTAATGAAGTAGAATGAAGACAATCCTGTTTTGCTGTTGTTGTTTTTTTTCTGAGACTCACAGCATGCTAGGCTTTTCATGTAGAAAAGACTCTACGAACATGTTCTAATGACTTCATTTTTGTGCTATTTGTGTGCATGTCTCTACTCTGTGCTCTGACTAGCGAAATCAAAATGAACCAATCAAGCTTCTCGGTTGGGATTCTAAATGGCAAGATTGAGTTACTCAGCAAACCAAACTTTAGCTATTTCCTGACTAACAAAACCAAATAGTTGAATGCCAACCATGTAATGAGTGGAAACCAATTTTCATTGAGACAGCTGTCGATGAATTTGCTTAGGTATCATTTAACTTATGCACTGGCCATTTGGGCAAATCAGTTTGTCTCAGTTTTATCCAAACAAATATCAAGAGCTGCTCCTACAGACCACTGTCATAGGCCAAAATAAGTGTTTGTTGTGAAGGTGAACAACTAACGGACTAACATGCTCTAGTAGCTGTATATCATAAATTCACAGCTCCATTACACCCCTTGTGCTATTTAGCATCTTAAATTAAAAACAGGCTAGAACATTTGAGAACATCAGACATCAGACATTTGATTCTTTGAAATCAACAGTTTTAAAAGAATCATGTTAGTCTCTATAATGATTTTTTTGTGCCTGTAATTCTGAGAAGTGTTTCTTGTTTTTCTCTTTATTTTGGGTTCATGCTTTCTTATTATATTTTATACCCAATTATTTATCTAGTGCTTTTTACATGCAACACTTTTTGAAGTTATTTTTGGCTCCATAAAAGAACACTGCATCTGGAACTCAACTGTTCGTTAATGTCATATTGTCTCTCACTTCTGCAGAATTATTAGTGACCTTGCTCTAGCTGTAGGCCTTGACACAGCGTTCACCCCATTAATCTATGGTGCCTGTTCCCTGAGTTGTCTGCGTTTAAGATAATGAAATGATTATTTTCTGTAATGAAATTTTTTCAAGATAACGCAAGACCAGGCATTTATGTCTACACACAATACTCTGAGAATATTAAGTAAAGCCAAGCAGCATTTCTTCAGCTTTTGTACAGTATGCTGCCTTTTTTAAGTTTTGTATCTGACAGAAATAACACATGTGTATTACCCAGTTACACAAGCATCGCACACTGATTGCAGACTTTCTGCCTGTAATGTTGCAGTTGGAGTGTTGAGTGCTATCCAGATAGCGGGAGCTGCTTATTTGTGTGATGTGGGGAAAAAAAGTTTGCCTTGACCTCTGAACTGAAAAGCCTTGAGTCACACAACTACAGTCCTAAAATGAAGTGAAGATAATCATAATGCTCCTTCACAACACTAGATAATAAAACCCTTTGAGATTTAGACTTGTCTGTCAATCCTGCACTGTGTGTGTGAGAGAGAGAGGGAGAGAGAAAGAGAGAGAGAGAGAGAGAGAGAGAGAGAGAGAGAGTAAGTGAGAGAATGGGGGGTGGGGATTTGGGGGTGGGGAGAGACAAGGGCCTAACATTCTTCAATGGGCTGCTCCAACTTAATGTCATCTGCTCAGTTGGCTAATACATAGTGACAGTAAGACCAGATTTGTCCTCCCTTCATCACCCTCTCTCTCCATCTGCTTTTCCTTAACTGTATCCAAATCTCCGCCTTTTCTTTCCCCTTCTCCTTCTTTCTTCATTTCTTATTCTGTCCTACTCTTCTCTTTTTGTCCCATTTTTCCCCCTTTCTCTCCCCTTCAGAAGACCTTCTCATCCACCTGAAACTGCATAACCTAAAAGAGTCCAAATTTACATTAGAGAGCAAAGAAGAATGGAAAAGAGAGAAAAGGTTGCCATGGAAACCTGATTTCAGTTCAATGGATATAGCTAAGGAAAAAGGCTTTGTATTGCCGAGATTCTTATTTAACCTTGTTTTGATTCATTCTTAGAAGTGGTAACAATTACTGGATGCATATTTTACCCCTGCCTCAGGCAGAACATTTTGGTGGTAAACTGTCATGCCTGCAGAGTAATTATGGGGAAAATATTTCATGCAGCTTTAGTTACCTGAAACTGGTACATTTTTCTGCATTCCCATTTTAACCTTTCCTTTTAGCCCGGTATTCATGTTCAAATTATTCTAATGTGATTTCTTTAGTTTAGGTAAAAGCTCTGGGCAAATGCAGTCAAGACATACTGTATTGAGCATGTAAATGGCGATTGCAGAGATTATGACACTTGGTCAGTAACCACTGTATCTATAGTGTATATACTTTTTAAAGAAAAAAATTATAATTCAAAAGTTAAAATTGGATACTATGTGTATTTATTTATTTATTTATTTACAGTATTTATTTAAATAATTAGCATTAAAACATTAACTTCTGCATTTTAGTCCCATCTCCTCCTCACCTGACATCAGTGCCTGACCTCACTAATGCTCTTCTGGCTGAATGGGCAAATCCCTAAGCGACACTCCATCTAATTGAAAGCTTTCTCAGATAAGTGGAGGTTATTATAGCATCAAGGAGACAAAATCAGGAAAAATATATTCAACAAGCACATGCATATAACAGATAGGTGTCCAAAAATTATTATATATATAGTATATACTGTAAATACATACTCTCTGGTTTTCTGCTATTTTAGCCTGTCCACCTCAAGGTCTGTTGTAATTCTGAGATGCTTCTCTGCTCTTCACAGTTGTGAAGAGTTCTTATTTGAGTTACTATAGACTTCCTGGCAGCTTAAACCAGTCTGTTCATCTCCACTGATTTCTTTCATCAACAAGGTGCTTCAGCCTCGGCTAACAGGATGTTTGCAGCATTTTGTGTAAACTCTAGGGACACTTGTGTGTGAAAATCCCTTAAGATTACTCAAACCGGCCTGTCTGGCACAAACAATCAATCCAAGATTAAAGTCACAGAGAACACATACTTTTCCACATTTTGATGTTTGATGTGATGTGATGAGAGTTCTTGGCCTGTATCTACATGATGTGATGCATTGTGCTGCTGCCACATAGTTGGCTAACTGGATAATTGGATAAAAGTTCAGGTGCCTGTGTTTAAGAATTATGCTATTATTGGAAATTAAACTCCATCTAACCATTCAAATTGAAGAACTGAACAGTGCATTTCTTCTATTAGTATTTAGTAAGAACTAGTTTCTATTATATATTGTTTAAGTATATGTAATAACTATCATTTGGTCTACTACACAGTCATATGACTATACCTGTGGGTCCAAATCATGCTGTTCCCTCATATGCCATTATGTCAGACTGCTTCATTTTTATGCATATTTATTTTGACAATTACTGCTGACAAAATGTGTTTTGACTTTTTTTTTATGCCAAATTTGAAGCCAAAGTTGATGCAATTAAGCTGCTGAGAAAAACAGTTCGAATAGGAGTGGAGTGAAATATAGTAAACAAATTAGTGGAACAAGTAGCTTAAATACCAGATATTATTTTAAACTGCAGTCAAACACGTTATTTTTGGTTTCTGAGGTTGAAGTCTTAGTTAGGCTTAGAGTTAATTTGCTGCATTAATAATCCATTAATACCTGTGTGTGTGTGTGTTTGTGTGTGTGTGTGTGTGTGTGTGTGTGTGTGTGTGTGTGCATATGGTTGCGTTCCAACACAACCAGGTAAAAGCTACCCATCCTTCGTCCTCTCTCTCTCTCAGGAAAATATACTAATTGTAACCACGGGTGGAAGCAGCAACACACTTTTTCATTTGGAACAAAAAACCTTCTGTCGAAAATGTCGAGACATGAGGAAAATGAGAAAGAATAGAGATCAGAGAGTGAAGAAAGCACAAAGAGGGAAGTTTCATAGAGAGAGTGAGAAAGAAAGAGAGAGAAATAGAAAGGGATGTATGAAAGAACAGGTGTGAGTGGTTGTGGATGCATGAGGTTGTGGAACATGAGGTGAGCTACATGGAGATGAGAATGCACAGGTATATGGAACAGGAAACGAGAGAATCCTGCAGTGCCAGATGATGAATGCTTCCTGGAGACAACTCTCTCTCTCTCTCTCTCTCTCTCTCTCTCTCTCTCTCTCTCTCTCTCAGCATGAGCACATTTCGTTTTTCTCTGGAGTGACTGGGCTGAGTACAGATTCTTATGCAGCTACCCTGTCTCTAAGAAAGGTCTCACTGGCCTATTATATCACAGTCTAAAGCATGAAAGGTCAGGTGAGCTTGGGGGTTTATGTACTGCCACACACTTACACTCATGCTGCAGTTTAATGATTACATAATACTGCATAATTTCACTAAACCATTAGAGGCACAGACATATGCTGAACTCCATAAAACAATGTCATTTAAAGGAACTGCTCAACAATTCCGTGCTGAAGGACAAATTCAGCATCTAATCACCATAGTCTGGCCGATTCCACAAATTAGTGGACATGAATCAACAGAGGAAATTTTCCCCCAAACACAGAAAACACTTCTGATGTATTCTAATCTTGGCCTTTCTACTGCTGTGCAATGCTAATTGAACTAAAAGCAATTTCCCTCTGTATAACAACTGCTTTTTTTTTTTTTTTTTTTTTTTAGAATTTTTATGACACCTTTATAACCCAAGTGTGAAGATATAACAGTATTAAACAAAATTTGGCATTTGATGTTTGTCATATAACATGAAAACTATAAGGGTGCTAGAAAGCGTGGATTTAGAGCAATGCCCTAACAGTACCGCTTTCCGAAAGATTTATTTTTTTTATATTGCTGAAATAACCTTTCACTCTATAGCTCTTTATTCTTTGCCACAGTAAACAATAAACAAAGACATTATACATAATGGCAAATATCATTCTTTGTGGTGCTATTCAAAATGTTCTATAGGAAACAAACCTTTTCTGGCACTTTTATTTCTGTGTAAATCATAAATATATGACTTCATTCACTTTATCTTATTATGCTTATGGTACCAAGGTCATTTGTTTTGTCCCAGGCTATATATGTATCACCGATATAAAACATTTACTTCAACCTTTAAATCAATTCACCACTTAGCATTTGGAATCTTGACAGAATCCACTCTAAAAACCCACTAAAACGGTAACTTATAGAAATCGTTTGTGTGTGTGCGTGTGTGCGCGCGTGTGTGTGGGTGTGGAGGCAGAAGGCACTAGCTAATATTGCTTATGATAAATCACAGCGAGATATGAATGCTGAAAGAGGTATGGCCTCAACTTGTTTCATAGCACATTTTAATACAGAACTAATTATGGCTTTCAAATGCTTGCGATCAATAATAAAAGTGGGAGGGTAAGAAGCTTTTGGAAACATTTGCTGTGAGGGGAAAAAGCTAATTTGTCAAATGGATTCCTGCAACCCTCTAGCTCACACGAAAGCAGCCCCACTGCCAAAACCCATCCTCTGCTTATTAAGCATTCCTGTTACAATATCATGTACAATTTGCCCAATCCTTCTAAATGACTGCCAAACATGTGCCAAATTCTGGCAGGGATTTGATTCAAATCAGCAAAACAAGTTATCAAAGGAGGCATGAGGCAGTTTAGTGTTTGTGCCAGGCTAACCTGTGGCGGACCGACTTACCCACTTCTAGCAGTCAGGGAAAATAGTTTTACTTATTTATGTCAGCAGCATGATCACTCAGCTGCTTGTTTGAAGATAAGGTCTGGGCTGGTGAAACCTGTTGTGCTGTTAAAGATTGCCACAGTGCAATCTCTCCATCTCTTCCTGCAATCAAGCTGATATCTTTCCTTTTTTTCCACTCAGACTCCACGTCATCACGTGAATAGATTTGCCGTTTGATTTCAGAATTGTCAGATATTCTCTCGCGCATCAGGAGTACTGAAATCAGCATACCACGTTTTCCATTTTCCCCAATATTTCTTAGTATTTGTTTTCTCTGCTGGACAAAAAAATACATAGTACATCATAATATACTGTATAGTCTTTTTCATATAACGAGTGAGTCCTTTTTTAGCATTATGTGTTTGTTACCTCAGTGTACTGACTGTGTAATTTGTAGCAGTATTAATGCTGTAGTGAAGCCATACAGTCTCTGAACCTCAGCATGAATCTTCACACATGCATCATTAATGCCTACATCTGACTGTAATCAAGGATAAGACCGTTTTAAATCAGCTAAAGTGATCCATATTAAGAGGGGAAAGGGTAATCCTTAATGCCTTGTGCAATACATGTGTGATGTATCATATAAACAGGGGTTAAATTGTGCAGAAGCACTTGGGAATGCTGCTTCAGCTCTTCTGAGTTATGCAAAACTAGCACTTGGCTCCTGATAATTATATGCAATATTCATGAAACCCATTTCATTATTTGATGTGATGTGATATGATATGATAAATAGTGATGACAGCCAACACATACACAACTACAGTACAAGCTAACCAGCTCTCTTTTCTCTACTGTTTCAGGCCCATTCTATATCTCTATCTGAAGTAAGTCTGTGTTTGGAATTGTCCAATTAAATTATTACAACAGCTGTTTAAATTGTCTTTATAGGTTTTTTAAATTGACAATAAAATTGTGCAATTCAGTTTGTTGCTAAATGCACTAAAAGGTTAGACAGGCTAATCATATGTTCAATACATCAAAGATAAACACTAATGGTAATATTCATGGCCAGAGAAAAAGACTATTGACTATTAATTACTTTCATGTTGAGGAATTAAGGTTTGTTCACTCAGTTGGATTTAGTTAGATGGAAGCTATAACGCAGAAACATTGTTTAATGAAGCATAGCTCCTCAAAAGAAGTTAAATCATTTTTGAAATTCAATTCATGGACAATGTCACAAAGTTGATCCAGAAAAATATATATAATTTCTGAACAAATTATAAAAAGGTAACCAAAATGAAGACCAAAGAGCTGTCTATGGAAGAAAAACAAGCCATTATGAAGAAAAGATTGTGAGAAAAGATCAATCACAGGCTTTGGGCATAGCCAATACAACTATTCTGAATTGTTCAAAAAAAAAAAGAAGAAACCAAAAACCAGACATTGTTCAGGTCGATCAAGAAAACAACAAAAACAACAGTCAGTGACATCACAAACATCCTTCACAGAGCATTGAGAAGGTATCACAATCTACTGTTTGAAGTAGACTATGAGAGCAGAAATATAGCGACCATAAAAGACATGAGGCAGAGATGGAGGTAGCAGAGATAAGAATGTTGAGGTTCTCTTTAGGAATGACGAGGATGGACAAGATTAAGTACGAGCACATCAGAGGGACATCTCAGGTTGGCTGTTTTGAGGACAAGGTCAAAGAGGGTAGATTGAGATGGTTTGGACATGTGCAGAGGAGGGAGATGGGTATATCGGTAGAAGGATGTTGTAGATGGAGCTGCCAGGTAAGAGGTTCAGAGGAAGTTTAAAGAGGAGATATATAGATGTGTTAAATGAGTTCATGAAGGTAATTGGTGCGAGAGTAGAGGATACTGAGGATAGAGTTAGGTGGAAACAGATGATTCGCTGTGGCAACCCCTAACGGGAAAAGCAGAAAGTAAAAGAAGAAGACCACAAGAGGTAAACTCTCATAAGCAATAAGACTCAGAAGACTGGAATTCAAAAAGAAATAAAGAGATGAGCCACAAAAGTTCTGGAACCAAGATTAACCTCTACCAAGGTGATGAAAAGACCAAAGTGTGTAGGAAAAAAAGAATCTGTTCATGATCCAATTACTGATATTAGATTATCAGTGAACCACTTTATTGAGTCCTGTATATATTGAGGCTCTGTCTTAAACTTCTCCTGGCACAGGGTCTAAAAGGAAGGTCGGTTAACATTTTTAAGCTTTGCACTCTTCGTTGCATGTCTGCTTCTACCAAGGTTATAATCAAGGGGAAAACAAGCAATAATTCAGGTTCACACATGGTCAAATCAATTGTAGAGTACATCCCATGTCCTGAATAAAGGCCGGTAATTGGGTTGTCATTTACCAAAGAGCCTTTTTCCTGATAAATTCTCTATGGTCTTGTCTTTAGTGTTGTACTGGCTGCTTCCCCATAGTGCACTGTGGCTGTTAAAATAACCCATGAGGGTATGTGAGTGATTTTACCTGTCCATTGTGGTCTTCCAGGTTTTGTTATGTTACAAAGCCATCGGTTGGTACATTTGCATTACATTTTCAAGCCATTTGGACGATGCCCCTATCCAGACTTACATCTTTTACATTTATCTTTTTTTTAATGCAACTGAGCAGTTGAGGGTTTAGAGCCTTGCTCAAGAGTCTAGTAGTGGCAGACTGTAGCAGTGGCATAAATATATAATAAAAATAATAATAAGAAGAAAAAGTAAGAATAAAAATAAGTAAATATATACAATTAAAGTTTAAAATTAATTAAAAATTAATTTAAGATACTATATATATATATATATATATATATATATATATATATATATATATATATATATATATATACGTATATACTGCTCATATATCCCTAATGAGCAGGCTGGAGGTGGTGGCGGCAAGTAAAAACTCCCTGATATGATAAGAGGAAGAAACCTTGAGAGGAACCAGGCTCAGAAGGGATCCCATCCTCATATGGCTGACCATGCAGAACCTGACCATGTCCTAACCACTGAGCTTTCCACTTCCTATATAGATATAACACAGTGTGATTGGTTAGTGTAAAGTGTTCATAGAACTAATTGTATTTTGTACTGTAGACACACATTTCTATTTTTAAAACTATTTTTGGATGGATATTGAGATGATGTACTATGTTCATGGCATCCAATTCAGACTACCTTGAGCATAACACTGTCTATGACTACATCATAGCACTGTCTATGAGTTATGGATTCAATTCCACAAAGTAAATAGTCAGTGCTATGTGTTAAATCACATTCAATAAACACGGATAATTGAATTGGTGGGTTTGAAGTTGTACACATCACAGGGCAACAGTGCATGTAAGCCAGTATCTTCTCTCCATCCTGAGTACAATAAAAAAAGAATTGTGTATGACACCACTTTATCCAGGTGAATGATGTGATGCAAAGTAACTGTGTGATGCTGCTATACTTTCTGAGGCCAGCAACATTTATCAAATGCTGTACATGTTAACGGTACGTCTTTGGAAAACGCAGTATTCTATCAGAATTAGCTCAAATTAGAAGCCTTTGTCAAAACTAAATGCCCCTAATTATACAGGAAAAAAACATTTTAAAAAAACAAAGAATTCTCTCTTCTTTATAGTTTAAGAATGCATGTCAGAAGTGCATTCAAAGTTCATACTAATCCAAATGTCAAAGACTACATACAAGTTTGACTGCTCTTCAAAAAAAATGACCTATATTTTTTTTAGCCTTAACATAAGATATAATTTAATTTTAAGATAGGTGTAGGTAAGGAACTTTATTATGCTTATTTGTGTTTCTTGGTGGAGTTTGCATGTTCTTGTGCCATGTAGTCTCCTTAGTGTACTTTTGCTCTTTTTTTGCAGTCTAAAGACATGTTTTTTAGTCTGATTGGCATCTCTAAATTGTACTGTGTGAATGTTTGGGTAATTGTATTCAGTATGGAACTAAGTCCAGAGTGTCCTCTGCCTTGCCTCCATTTCCCCTGGAATAGACTCTAGATTCCCCACAACCATGTGTAAGATAAGCAATACAGAAAATGGATAGATGGATGTTTCTTGGTAAACATGGATTATGCATTAGGATTTTCCATTAATTTAGGTTAGTGTAATGAGACAAAATGCAAATTTTGAAAGCAACACTGCTTATCCAGTTAAAATGTGTATTTTGTTAGTTATATTAATCCACTTAGCGACTTCAACCTAACAATTTAAAGTTCATGACAAACAACAGCTGCTAGGCTGACTAATATTAATGTGGCTACATTAAATCTAACTACAGTATATGTATTTCATCAATGTTGCATATGGTTTATGTTTCTTGTTTAATAAAGCCCTGTTTGTTAAAGCTTTTTGCTTCATTTTTAAACCCATGTTTAATGTTTTGCATGTGTCTTGGAGTGATACTAATGCGAATAATCAGTCAGGTGGAACAGAGCATTACAGCGGTTGATGAAAAGTGTGGCCAAATACTGTAACTGCATTTATCCATTCAGTTGAAGTGAGCTTCAAAAAGCACATTTCAAATAGCTTGCAAATCAGGAGTTCGCCCGAAAGCTCCAAGCAGAAAATAATGCAAGAGATTTTCAGTTTTGTTCGATCAATCTACACATCTAAAAATATTCTACAATCTACAGCTTCATACAGCTTCATACTTCTATGTAGAAATGAATTCAAAAGACAGTTCTGGTTTTTGGATTTTGATGAAAGTCTTTTCAGGCTGATACGGTCTGCTTCTGTCAGAGATGTCCTGAGATATTTTAAGAGAGAGCAAGTTTTCTGTTTCACTAGAAAAAAACCTTCATCATCTCCTTGCTAGTATTTTTTGAAGAAAAAAAAGGCAAGCTGCCACATTTTTCTAAGGCAGGCTTCAAACCAGCATACAATAGTGGACAACCATGCCGCTGGTCCCTGTTCTGAATAGACTTGATTATTTCAGATGTTTGACATGCACTGTCTAGGAGTTGAGGAAATGTATATACAAGAGAGGAACTAATTCTCTGAGAACAAATATCTGCATATCTGAAATATACCTTTAAGAGTGTGGTATAAGCAGATGCTTCACTGATGACACATTATGCAAGCATTACATCTACACTATTCTGCCCCACTCCCCCAATTTTTTTTTCTTTTCCATGATGCCCCAAATATTCTCAAATCCTCCAAACCTGGCATGCACAATTCTTCCATTAATGCTTCTACTGCTTTTTTGTTGGATTGTCTGTTTTTCAAGCATGCTTGCAAACCGATTTTGCGTCTCTGTTTTTGTTAGCCATTTGTTTCGATTTGGTTTCACAATGCACATAAATTGAACAAAACAAAAAGAAAAACAAAAGTGCCCTTTACACATTATGTACCACATTCTAGACATCACATCATTAGAAAAATGTTGTTTCAGGGAGGAAAGGCTTTCTCACTGCAATTTACTTGTACAGTAGTCTTTGACTCTATGGGGCAATACTACATGTTACACCTGAGCAACAAACCACTGAAACCAAATTCAAAAGAACTTTAAGATGCATGTGAAAGCTCCCACAGATGGAAGGTGACTAGTGTTCTTACACAAAGTCTTTATGGAACTCACTTTGTGCACAGTAGCATTATAAACTAGAACGTACATTTCCTGAAGAAAATGTGAATGGTGCTTGCACGTTGCAAGTTCCCCTCATCGTGCTGAGTGTTTTGACACGTATGATATCACCATGTTGTGCAAATTTTTTATTTCCACGTGAAATCACGTGACTTCATCAAATTACACATGAGGAAATTCCCCTCATTGTTCTGAGTGTTTGTCACATGTTCAAAAAGTTTTTTGATTTTGCATATTTTGGGGGCGGGGCTGCGGCACAACCGAAAGGCCAGTCGGTATACCAATTTAAAAGTTTGTTCAGAGTATCACCCTAAAGGAGCTAGCTGAGTTTGGTGTAGATAGTCAAAAGTTTGCCGAGTTGTAAACCTGCAAAATTTATAATGGGAGTCTATGGGAAAAAAGGCCACTTTTTTTCTATGGGAAAAAAGGCCACCGGAAGTACCAGTACTCAGATCACTTAGAAAAGTCATAGCGCACCTCTCCTCAATGAGCCGGTCCATTTGACACGTCATTCATGGGTCTAGGACAAAAGCTGCGGGACAATTTTTTGACAACCAAAGTTTTGTCCGGAAGAGTATGCAGGCACCATTAATAATATTAGTTTGAGTCCGGTAGATCCAATAAAGAGGAAATCTTAACGTTAAAGCATGCAAATATACTGATCCTGATTGTGGCAACAATTTTAAGAGAAATGTGATTGTCAGGTGACAAAATATTCTTACATATTCACACTTCCATTAAGAAAGAAATCTGTCCAATGCCTTAAATCAGCTATAGTGGCACACAAGGTTACCCCAACGCCTCAAACAGCTGGATAAAGACAAAGATTTTGATCAACTGGATTTTGTTATAGAGATGCTGGAGTCTGGCAGGAAGGCACTTCACTGCAAATAGAACTCTTCATCTGTATCTGTCTCAAGCCTTCAGTGATTTAGATTTATAATGATTCCTCAGATCAACAAAACATTCCACATCCACAAAAGAGGACACATGGTTAAATGGACATCAAAGATGAGAGAGTGAGACAGGGAAAGATCAGCAAGAGCAAGAAGTAACTGTGGCTTTCCACATGAATGTTTTATGGGTATTTAAGCAAAACAGTTTCATGCAAATGAAGTCCACATCCATGGCTGGTGTGGTAGATGGTTTATAAGCAGAACACACATGAGTATACTGTATTTTAGTGTAAAAAAAATATCACTAAACATCTGGAAAAATCTGTTGACAATTCATTCTCCTCTTTTTTATTTTTCTAAATAGAGATCTGTTGTTTATATTGAAGTAATATTTAGTCTACAATATCTGTGTAATTACCACTCAGCACTGTTAGGATTATTAGGGATGGTTATTAAAAAAAAAAACAAAAAAAAAACAGGCAAACAAAACATGGATTATTGCTCATTCTTCAAACACAATGGATTTCCTTTTTTCAAGTATTAGTTGAAACTACAATACATGCTTTTTAAATTGTTTTTAATATATTTAAAATTAGCTAACATTTGTCCTGTGCTCTGTATCATGCTGCGTGTTGATGTCAGTGGATCAAGCTACTTACTATTAATCAGCACAACTGCAAATATGTGATGAGGTTGAATTGCTTCTGTTTACAGAGTTCATTTGTTCATGTTAAGTAATCATTTGATCCTGTTTAGAGCCTTGCTGGGTCCAGAGACAGCACAAGGAAGGATGGGATGCGAGTCCAATGCAAAGCAATAGCACACACATATACACACTTAGGGGAAATATATCTTAGCCAGTCAACCTACCAGCATGTCTTTCAGAGGTGAGAGGAAACTAAAGGCTGAACACAGGGAGAATGTGTAAAAGTCTGCAAAAACAGTAACCTGAGCTCAGGATTTGCCAACCTGAGCCAAACTTAAGTGCTATTTATTGAGTTTTTATTGACAGTTTATTGCAAAAAAAAATGTGCCACTGTTTGAGTGACCTTTTAAAAAGTTGTCCAAAGCATTCTGGGTTTGTTGGGACAAAAAGGGATGCATTACACAATAGCACATCGAAATCCTTTTTTTTTGGTCAGCTTTAAATATTTAATAGTATAGTCCTTTTTAATATTATTACACTAATGACTAAAATTCTAACCAAAACATTTTTTTATGTGGATAATATTGTATTATATCTGGCTAATATACAGGTGCATCCCAATAAATTAGAATGTCGAGGAAAAGATCGTTTATTTTAGTAATTCAACTCAAATAGTGAAACTCGTGTATTATATAAATTCAGTACACAGGATGAAATAGTTTAAGTCTTTGGTTCTTTTCATTTTGAAAACTTTGCCTCCCATTTAGCAAAAACCCACCAATTCAAGATCCTGAGCCATCAAAATGGTCTCTCAATGTGGTTCACTAGGCTACACAATCATGGCGAAGTCTGCTGATCTGACAGTTGTCCAGAAGACAATCATTGACACCCTTCACAAGGAGGGTAAGCCACATTCCTTGCCAAAGAAGTTGGCTGTTCACACAGTGCTGTATTCAAGCATGTTAACAGAAAGTTGAGTGGAAGGAAAAAAGTGTGGAAAAAAAGATTCACAACCAACCGAGAGAACCGCAGCCTTGAGAGGCTTGTCATGCAAAATCAATTCAAGAATTTGGGAGATCTTCCCAAGGAATGGACTGAGGCTGGGGTCAAGGCATCAAGAGTCCCACACACAGACATGTCAAGGTATTTGGCTACAGTTGTCGTATTCCGCTTGTTAAGCCACTCGTAAACCACAGATGTCGGTTTTAAGCCACAGATTAAGCCACTCCTAAACCACAGAGGTGTTTTAGCTGGGCTAAGGAAGAACTGGACATCTTTTCATATGAGAGCGAGTTTTGTATTTCATTTGGAAACCAAGGTCCTAGAGTCTGGAGGAAGGGTGAAAAAGCTCATAGCCCAAGTTGCTTGAAGTCCACTGTTATGTTTCCACAGTCTGTATTGATTTGGGGTGCAAGGTCATCTGCTGGTGTTGGTCCACTGTGTTTTTTAAAAACCAAAGTCACTTCACCCATTTACCAAGAAGTTATAGAGCACTTCATGCTTCCCTCTGCTGACCAGCTTTTTAAAGATGCTGATTTCATTTTCCAGCAGGATTTGGAACCTGCCCACACCAATTGGTTAAATGACCATGGTGTTGGTGTGCTTGACCTGCCTGCATACTCACCAGAACCCCATAGAGAATCTATGCTGTATTGTCAAGAGGAAAATGAGAAACAAGAGACAGAAAACTGCAGATGAGCTGAGGGCCACTGTCAAAGAAACCTGGGCTTCCATACCACCTCAGCAGTGCCACAGACTGATCACCTCCATGCCACCCCGAATTGAGGCAGTAATTAAAGCAAAAGGATCCCCAACAAGTACTGAGTACATATACAGTAAATAAACATACTTTTACAGAAGACCAACAATTCACTAAAAATGTTTTTTTTATTGGTCTTAAGAAGTATTCTATTTTTTTTAAATTAAATTTCTTTAGTCTGTGTTTACTGAATTTATACTGTATAATACACAAGTTTCACTATTTCAGTTGAATTACTGAAATAAATGAACTTTTCCACAACATTCTAATGTATTGAGATGCACCTGTATGTGGGTTGATCTATTGTAGAATAAAAGACACATTTCTTTCACATCCAACAAATCAAAAGACACAGCGTGGCAGGAACATCGACGGACACATCACACAGCCTAATTTTACACATTTCAGCCACTGCTTTCAGTAATTCTCCAAATGCAACAAAATGGCTGCTTTTTCTCTATTTCTTCATAAACAGAAATGCAATCTGTCAAATCGAATCTTGCCCAGGGCCAATACTGTGTCCTCTCTGCTAATGATGGAATTAAGGTGTAAGAAAGTTAAAATACAAAACATTACTAAATGACCTAATATGCACTGCAGGAAAATAGAACTGTCAAAGAAAAAAACACTCATTTAAACTCAATGACTCTTTTATCCAATACCAATCAATATCTATCTGACACCAATTACCAATGGAACATATATCTCAGGTCAGAAACACTATAGATACATGAGATGTGGGAGAAAAAGCCATACATATATACTATCAGTTACAAAAATGTATAAATATTAAATGAAATAGAACCTTTTATTATCGTCATATATACATTACAGCACAGTAGAGAGGGATAAGGGCCTTGCTCATCAGTGGCAGCTTGGCAGTGCTGGGGCTTAAACCCCAACCTTCCAATCAACAACCCAGAGATTTAATCAGAAAAACACTTTTTCATGCCACTGGATTGGGTACCCTCAAGGGTACATCTTTTGTAGATTTAGTAGCCATTTTTAAATGGAAAGGTTCATGTAGTGTACACTTACGTCTCACTACATCTAAAAAATCTAATGTAGAAACAGTATCTACAGAAATTCTGAACAGTCTGAGCAGCATGTACTCAATTTGAAAAGGCCCACCAAATTTCCACCAAATGAAAGAGGTCTTCATAATGAAGTTTACCTTAATGATACCTTCAGAAAATACTCCAAAATGATTTTTACACAACATTGCTGTGTGAAGTTAGATTCTTAGTGCCTCTAGACACCATTATACTTGAGTTTCAAGATCACGTTGCTCTTCCTGTAGTCTGTTAGATCTGTACTACCGCAAGCATACGGGGAAGATTTGGTGCAGCGTGCACAATACTTGCAAGCGCTGTTATTTTGCATATTATTAAATCAGAGCCTAAAGCTAGAAAGGATGCGTCGACCCAAGGGTACTGACCTAGCAACAAGGAAAAACAGTACTTTTTTCTGAGAGTGTACTACTAACAATCGCGACAGCCACAAATTGGTATAAAAACCTATAGGAATTTCTCAGAGAACGTTTTTAGTCATTTCATTCAGAACTGTGCAGTAGATACCCTCAAGGTGCAGTGGATAGACTGGCACTTCACAACTCCAAGGTTACCAGTTTTATCCTGAGCTCGCATAGCTGTCTATACTGTACATGATCTAAAACCTACCTCATCACCAATCACTTGCATTAGTATTCAATTCAATTCAATTTCATTTCTTATGACTTTGACAGTATTTTCTTTTCTCTTGCTGTACTAACCATCCATTCCATGCAACCAACCACTTGTTATTCATAGTCCCTGACCTAATGAAAGAGAATGCGTATATATTTTTCATAGAGAAATTTCATTTAACCGTAAAAACACATGCTGGTACTTTGTAAATGATGCCCTGTGAAAATCTCAAGCCCCATCAAGTGTTCCCGGGACAAACCTCAGATTGATCTCAAGCTTGACCAGGTAAAGCAGTTTCTGTAGATGAATGAATGAATGAATGAATGAATGAAATACTGTTATGGAAAATGTGAATTTCATCCATCCATCTTCTGTACTGCTTATTCCCTCACAGGGTCATGGGGACCCTGGAGTCTGGATTAATACTGGATTAATAAATCCAGTTTATTAACTAAAAACACAAAACAGGTACAAAGACACAACAAACAAAGACAAACAAAAATATCCCTGGGGGCAAAACACGGGCCTGCAGGAAGTGGGGTGGCGTCCTCCACAGGAAACCAGGAAGTGAAGCGACATCCCCCACCGGACAGGTGTGGGGCGATGTTGCAGGACACCATAAAAAAAAAAAAACTCGGCTGGTGACATCGACTGCAAGCAGGAGATGAGGCGGCGTCCCCCGCGGAACAAATGCGGACCGATGTCACCCAAAACAAGAAAAAGTCCAGGGCAGAAAAAAAAAATGCTCACACATTAAACCGGTCCAGGCTAAAGCTAGCCTGCTGAGTCTTAGTCTGGCGGAATTCTTCTGTCAGGGACGCGGGGATAAAAACAGACCCAAATGCAGGATAGCGAAAAATAAAAGGGTTTGTTAACTAAAAAACACAAAACAGGGACAAAGACACGACAACCAAAGACATGACCAGACATGAAAAGGGACGACAGATGACAACGACAAGGATTCCGTGCTGCCCTAGGCAACGCAGCACGGATATATACACATGACAATTAGACAAGAGGAAGAGGCGTGCAGAGGCAGGGAGGAAGAGACAATGGTGGGTCAGACACATGAACATAGAACATAAACAAAAGCATGTGGCCAAAGTCCGGGCTGGATCCTGACACACCATAGATGGGGTGCCAAGTCATAGCTGGGCACAATCATACAAAACAGACAATTTAGAGATGCCAATCAGCTTACAATGAATGCCTATGGACTAAGGGAAGAAACCTGACTGCCTGTAAGAAATCCCTGAAGCATGGGGTGAACATGCAAACGTCATTCATACAGTACAGGGCAGAGGCGGGAATCGAAACCCCAACCCTGGAGGTGTGAAGCAAATGTGTTGAACTATAAGCCACTATGTTCCCCCATATGACTTTTCATGCTTCTTAAAATACTTGTATTTTTAATGAGAAACAATAAATGATCATATATGATACAAAAAGACACAAATAATGTAAATAATTACCACTAAGATAATCTGTAATTCTGATTGTTGTTGCTGCAGTCAGTTGAAAATGATGATGATGATGATGATGATGATGATGATGATTGTTTTGACCTAAACATATCAGATTAAGAAATGCCCAGCGTTAAATTCAATGTATCACACATATATCAAAATTACAAAGTTCTGCATTGACGGAGGTGTTGTTTAGACTCTGTGGATGGTACAATGTGAAAAGACATGTGGGAGAGCTGTGAGATCAAAGCTCTCTTTCAGAGCAGAGAAAATTGCTTAAGACAGATATCCTGCCATTTCTTTTTTTTTTTCCCCAGCAGTTTTTCCCCTTTCAAGTGTATTTCCTTTATATAGTATCATAATCAAAACATGTGCCATCGATCCACTGTGGGGGGGAACAAAATTCTTTGCCGATACTTGATGGAATAAAATTTTTTTTCTTTGCCGATACATGATGGAATAAAATTGGCAAAATCTCAGGGATCGAAAATTCACAATCAAAAGCTTATCTGAGACAGAGCCATGCCTGAAAAGCTCTATTAGTCTGAGCTGCTACTCTTAACCATTCTTTTCCTATCACTGCTACAGCTGGCACTGTGACTCAGAGCAGATCGTAATCTATCTGTGAATTGGATATTACCCTTGGGGTGGCAGCTCTTGCTCGGAATTACGTGCTACTGTACAGACGTCAATAAAAATAGGGGGCTTTGTAATTACAAAGGTACACCTATTGCGAAGGGCATAGAGACAGAGAAAGTAAATGTTAAAGAGATGTTAAATGAGAGTAAATGTTTAAATTGCTGAACGAGAGTCTACAAAAACAGGCAGCGTGAGGATAACTATTCTTTACTATAGATTAACAGGTTTAAAGGCTTTGTTCTAGTTGATAGAGTAGAGGTCAAGGGATTTCATATTCATGTTTCAGATACATTAAAACAGGTACATGAGAACAAACTAATTGCAAAGTGAACTTTGCTTTGTGTTGTATTTTTTTACACTGGCCACATTTCTGAGGTACGAATCTGAGTGTGATTGTTCCTTTTTGTCTTATTTAAGAATCTTGTTTCTATCAAACCCTGGTTAATTTTACATCCCAAATGCACATGGAGAATATAACACAACTTGACTCACCCTATTGATTACATTTTTAATCATTTTTATGCTACCTTGCACATTAAGGCACCTCACTTCTGTGTCTTTCACATTCTCCTGTCAATCACGGTACACGTATGTTGTGGAAACTAATGTCATCATTGCTTAAAATGCATGCACAGGTTACTTTATTTTCTGAACGCATTCTGAACCCGAGTTGTGTTCACATTCATTCTAGTGCACCTGAACTGCAGGTAGTCTCAGGTTTATACTGAGGTTCACTTTCTGGTCCACGTGAAAGCTTTCATATACAAACCCTTCTCTGTTACAGACTAAACTAGCAGAATGAAAGCAACCTTAATCTGCAATTTGATTAAACAGATTTAGGACATTAAACATTTTATGAACATTATAATAAATTCCAGTATTTACAGAAAATTAACAGTGGTGAGATTTGATCAAAATCTAAGTCAGTGTATGTGTGACAAAAAAAACAACAACGTATTTTGGCAGCACTTATTCGAAGCCACATCATGATCAGTGTTTGGCACCAAGGAATCTGATCAACTCTGTATAAATGTGTAAAGTCACACAAAGTGTTCCAACATTTAATGATCAACTTCGAAACTTCTGAACTCCATGCCTATATCGAGCTATTTATGATGAAAGATCTGACAAGATGAATGTTCAAAGGAAGCTGTTTCTACATGCAGCACAGGTGAGTCTCTGTCTCTGAGACGTGTCCTATTGAAGTTATTGACGCTGACTCTGTTGCAGACTTTCCCTCGTCGTTAAGCAGTTCTGATGTCAAGCCAAATCAATCAAAAGTGTGACAAGCAAGCCTCATTTGCCACAAAAAAAAAGCTCTCAAGTACAACACATTCATTCATATTTCTAGCAATCATAAAGAAAAAATGGAAAGGAATTCATTTTCCTTCATGTCCTGCCTGCTTGTGGTTTTGTCCTGTGTATCATTGGAAATGCAGGTGGAGATATTCCAATGTCGATTACTATTGCAAACAGTACATGTAATGGTTGGACTGGGAGCTCTAGCCAAAACTGGTCAGATTTTTCCAGATCCAGATGGCCAACGCAGAGAGTAATGGCTTTTTTTTTTGTTTTTTTACACAAAACCTGCTTAGCCATTGGCAAGCAGCATTGGATGGCCAGCAAATCAGAGACTATTGAAACATTGGTGCCTTTAAACTTTTGGGCAGCATTGGATGGCCTGCTGAAAGAAACTCCTCATTATCACCAAAGAAATAGTAAAAAATATAAAATTCTTCAAAGTACTACGTTACATCAAATCGAGTCTTATTAAAGCATTTTATAGATAGTTGTGCTTGAGTCCTGCATGAATATCTGTTAAAGTCATAGTAGCTTTTAAATATTTTTATGAATAAAATCTTATTGGAAAATATGCATTAGTGCACAACATGTAACACTGTTACAGCGTTTATTGCACTGTTCTGATTTTTGCTCCTGAAACTTCTTTAGTCCTTGTCTGCAATCTCAAGTTTTCTGTGTTGACTTGGACTTCTGTGGAATGTCTTTTCTTTTTGCATACACAAAGTTTGACAAAAAACTAATAGCTTTCAGCATGACTATGCAGAGGTTAACCTGGGCTGCATCATAGGGCTTGAAAGGATAGACAACAAACACCCATTTAATCAAGTCAGGAAGCATTTAAATCAGAGTTAAACATTTTCATACTTTGCATATCTGTATCACTGAATCATTAGGGACCGTCACTAAAGTGTGGCAAACAAGGAAAGTGTGAAAAGTTTGATATTACCGAGTGCCTGATTTCAGAGGATCACCCACACACACACACACACTCTCTCTCTCTCTCTCTCTCTCTGTCGCTCTCTCTCTCGCTTTTCTAATAAATAATTTGTTTTATTATTGTCTTGTTATGCATATCATTGCGCACCTTTCTGTGCTCAGACAATACTTACTCTTTTGTGCTGTAGCAACCTTGCTTTTGTCTAGTTAATGCAGTTATAAATTCATGTTTTTTTTAGGGACCAAAAAAAGGTAGAAGGCTACAGGCTTACCTTGGCTACAGGCTTGGTCTTGCTGCATTTGGACTGTCTTTGACTTTGACTTTACTTGACTCAAGCCCAGTTACCCCAAGTGTTAGACATCTTAGATGTGACAGTGTTTCCCCTTTTTTTTGTAGATTAAACATTATATGCATTCATGCATACGGGGTGGGCACATGCAGGGTTAGTGAATGCTTCCAAATGTCTAAAGGAAGTGAATTTCTTGACAAGGGTAAAAGCAGAGATGAATTGACTGTAATGCAATTAAATGTTCTTAATCAGGTGAATTTGAGACCTTAATTAATTTGAAAGACTTTGAGAGGCAACTCAAGTTAGTTGTTCTAGTAATACATAAATAATAATGAATAGAAATTCCAGTTCAGAATGCTTAAATTTAATAAGACTAGACTATATCACATTAAATCTTCACACTTCTCAGTGCAGTCATGTGTAAAGATCAACAACTATTAGACTGGGCTGACTGACACCTACTGTAGATGAGCTCCACTACTGAGAATAAGCTTCTTGCCAGACTCTTACGTGTTGTGCATCAGTGCAATCAGGCTCATCAAGTTCAGTCTACCTTTCACCAAATTTGAAATTTGTTCTAGTCTTGTCACTTAGAGGTCAGTGAACACTTAAATTTCTCAGCATCTGAAAGCATTCTCACCCTAATCATCCATGGCATTATCAATATACTGGCCACACCACACACCCACACCATAGCAGCATCTGAACATTCAGTGCAATCTCATTAACAACTATAGGCCAGTACATTTAGAATCGCATTAATAATTGGGAAATAATTGTAAAGTTCGAATCAATTTAATTAAAATGTAAGACCACTATAGCCTAACCTTTTGCTCCCTTCCATTTCAGAGCATTCCTGTCACACTATACTGTGTTGCCATCTTAATGAGGAATGAGGCACTATTCGCTTTACATTACACACTGTCTTAGCTTTACAATGACTGCCTTTAGATAATGAAGCAGTAAAAAGAAACAGATTTCAACGCAATTAATGCTGTTGAAGCAAAGATTTCAGCACGTCCATATCTCCCCACTTATATTCATGCAATATCATGCAAAAAAAGTAATGCTTTCACAGTTACAACTGTTTTGTTTGCAACACACACAGCATTCATTGGCATGATTGAATTATTTGCAAAAATCAATTCATCTTCTGTACTGCTTATCCTACACAAGGCCTATCCCAATGGAATTCAAAGCAGAGGACATTCTGGACAAGGCGTCAACCCATCAGTCACAGACACGGGAATCCATCCGTCCATCCATCCATCCATCTTCTGTACCACTTTTCCTAAACAGGGAGCCTGGAGTCTATCCCAGGGGACTTGTGGCACAAGGTGTGGTACAAACTAAACAGGGTGCCAAAACATTGCAGGCCACAACATACTCACACATTTCTGACAAATTAGAGATGCCAGTCAACCTACAACACATGCCTTCGGACTGAGAGAGGAAACCAGAGTACCCAGAGGAAACCCACAAAGAACAGGGAAAACGTGCAAACTCCGTAAGGGCAGATGCAGGAATCAAACCCCAGAGATGAGGCAAATGTCAAGTATTGTTCTGTCAACTTTATTGCATCCCTTTTCGTCTCACGTGTTCCTGAAGGTATAATTAACTCAAACAAATGTGTTACATAAATATTTTGTAAAATTAATAAACTCTATTTTTGTATAGTATCTATAGTATTGTATTTGGTATCTTTGTGACCACAGATGCAGGTGGTAACAAGGCACAAGGTGGTAACAAGGCATTGACAGCATTCTCTTTAACATTTTATTCAATGTGTAAACATACATTCAGCCCCTGTATTGTGTTAGCAATCTGACCCAAAGATGCGTGTTAATGCTAACCAGGCAACCTTTGTAACCGGTCACCCATGATAGCAGAACATTCTAGGATGCGCAGTGGTGGATTCTGTAAAGTGTCAAGGGAATTCACATCCAGAGAGGAACTGAGAAGTAAGTACTCATCCAGAGCAGCAGAATGGGTTAGAGCTAACTCAGGGACAGCACAGGACTAGCATGCTAAGGAGAATAATCGAGTTCTCACTCACTCACTCACTCATTCTCTATCGCTTATCCGAACTATTCTCGGGTCACGGGGAGCTCAGGCGTCATCGGGCATCAAGGCAGGATACACCCTGGACGGAGTGCAAACCCATTGCAGGGCACACACACACCCTCATTCACTCACGCAATCACACACTACAGACAATTTTCCAGAGATGCCAATTAACCTACCATGCATGTCTTTGGACTGGGGAAGGAAACTGGAGTACCAGGAGGAAACCCTCGAGGCACGGGGAGAACATGCAAACTCCACACACACAAGGCGGAGGCGGGAATCGAACCCCCAACCCTGGAGGTGTGAGGCGAACGTGCTAACCACTAAGCCACTTTGCCTACAGAATAATCGAGTTTTTAGCCAGAAAGTTCCTAAAAGCACTGCCAAAGTCTGCCAAATGCTGTAAATGCAAAAGAAACCAAAAGTATGAACTACAGTCAATAGATGAGATGAAATCAGTTATGTAGCCTGGGAATCCTATTAGCTGGTGTGAATTAAAGTGACAAGAGTTAAGTTTAAACCTCTGGTCACAATTGCCTTGAACAATCTCAAGTCTCCATCAGTTGAAGTTATCAGATGGTAACTTCAACTAAATAGACTACATGTTAAAACTAGAATGAATTTCCTGGTTTCATAATTGTATTTTTTTTTTACTACATAGCACACAGTTATAGGAGAGAACTGAATTCCTATTTCTGAATGTATATATTTTTATGGGGGCACGGTGGCTTAGTGGTTAGCACGTTCGCCTCACACCTCCAGGGTTGGGGTTCGATTCCTGCCTCCGACTTGTGTGTGTGGAGTTTGCATGTTCTCCCCGTGCCCTGGGGGGTTTCCTCCGGGTACTCCGGTTTCCTCCCCCGGTCCAAAGACATGCATGGTAGGTTGATTGGCATCTCTGGAAAATTGTCCCTAGTGTGTGAGTGAGTGAATGAGAGTGTGTGTGTGCCCTGCGATGGGTTGGCACTCCATCCAGGGTGTATCCTGCTTTGATGCTCGATGAAGCCTGAGATAGGCACAGGCTCCCCGTGACCCGAGGTAGTTCGGATAAGCGGTAGAAAATGAATGAATGAATGAATGAATGTTGCTTTTATGTCCATTGTTAAAAGCGGTCTACAGATAAAACTGAATTGAACAACAACCATTTTAAACTTTTGCACTTTCTGAGAATAAACTACTTTCATCTACATTAACATAGCTCTATCCTGCTGTTTTGCTTCTAATCAAGCGAGAAAATAATAATAAAAAAAGACATTTGCAATATCCACCCTCCCATGCAACTGCCCTAGTTTTTTTTTTTTTAATTTGTAATGGGTAATTCTTTGTAATTTTTTTAATAGCACCAGGGGTTGTTCTGGATTGAAGTGTATTGCATCAACACCCAGTGCTGCCTCTCATTTACATACTCACAATTCCCAGTTTAAATTTTCACTTGCCACTTGGTTATTGTATGAATTACTTATGAATTCCTGTTGGTATATTATGTTGTTGTTGCCTTCGATTCCTCTTTGCACTGTCTTTTTCCCCTCATGTGTCTCCTTGCTTTAAGAACAGACAGTGGCTGTACAGAACACTGCATTTCATGAAAGCCACTAAATAAGATTTACGAGTTCAACTGCAATTTAGTCTGATTTATAATACATGTATATTGCATTTCCAGCATGTAATTAGTTTGCTTCAAGAACAGGCATTAAATATTTACTTCAAGCGACTTTGGAAATAATAGAGATGTTAAGCTAAGAATTCAAGGCATTTATACATGAATGAGGTGTAAATATGTTTCCCAAACATATTTCAACTAGCACAATTTTCAAGCTGCTTCTTTTAACATCTACCTCAGAGTAACATGAACACACGGAAACGGCAGCACATCTAACAGGGGTCTGATCCCTTTTAAGAAATGTTTCAAAGCGTACAGTTTAATATAAAGAGTGTTTTCTCATACATCTACGTGACTAACTGGTCATTCAGCACATTGGTTCTTCAATTGAGATCTTGGGAACTCAGGAATCGTCGAAGCATATATTCAAGGAACCTTTGATCATTTTTTCAAATGTTTTTACATTTAGTAAAAAGCACTGAAAATCAAAGCCTACTGTTTGGTAGTCAGTGTTATATTTATTATTTATTATATTTTAGTTATTACCCAGATCCGATATGTTTAGTTTTATCCAAACCTTAGGTCAAAAAACAAGTAGGTCTCAAAATAAGTGAAATTGGCTCTAATAATGGGGGTGTGGTTTATTAGCGGTTAGCTTTCCTTTGAGTACTGAAGGCTGATTTACATCCCTAAATGCTTTGTAGTGTTTGATTGTGCCTTGTGATACTGTAGGTCCTTTTACCTTGAGTGTTCATATTAAAATGGGTTCATATAATATATTATTCAAGCAAATAAAAAACAAATAAGTGTGTAAATAAGCTAAAGCTATGCAAACAATAGATTAATTTATTCAACCATTTAACAATGAAATCATACTAATTGTTGGATTTGCATTGGCCAGAAATGTTCTCATTTGTGCCTTTTCCAGTGTCCATGAGTAATGCAGACTTATCTGTAACAACCAAATAATCCTGGAAAGAAACAAATAAAAAAAATAAAAATAAACTAAATAAAGTGGAACAACCTCAGTGAAACCTGCAAGGTAATTTGCCAACTATCCATTAGTGGATCAATTAAATGTCTGTTTAACAATAATCCTGGTCCTGTAGACATGCAGGTAGCTCCACAGGGGAGGACAGCTGTGCACCTTATCTGCCGCAGATGCTGTCGCTTGGCATCTCTTGCCATCTTCATCCTTGATTAATCATCTCCCTCTTCTTTACTTTTCTCTTACTTTTACTTAAATTTGTACTTTGCTGTTACACTCACAAACATTACATTTTCTTATGTGCACTGCAAACGATTGACGAAGATGTGGCGATTGTTTTGTTATCTATACAGATTTATTATAATAGTAGACCACAATCAATTCTGATTTGTCAGTAGAAGTTTCCATAACAACACAACCCAGACTGTAGTTTCATTTGCCAGATTAGATACACTGTTTTTTAATAGTTTTTTTAAATTGTGTGCTTATTAATTTTTTTTTCATTTTATTCCTTCCATATATACAGTATATTCCTTACATATATATAAGAAAAACATTCCATTTGTGAAATTGTTAGTGTTTAACTGGTGAATCAGCTGGGGTTGTGATATTCTGTATTAAATGTAGAATCTCAATCATATATACAGTAGGTTCTTTCCAAAAGCACAAATCCCAAAACACATTAACAAATCCCAAAACAAAATAACAAATCCCAAAACACATTAACAAATCCGAAAACACATTGAAAAATCCGAAAACAAATTAACAAATCCGAAAACACATTAACAAATCCGAAAACAAATTAACAAATCCGAAAACACATTAACAAAATCGAAAACACAACGACAAGTCAGACAACCCAGAAACGGTAGTGTATCGTTTTTGAATGGAAACTTACCAATCATTGGACAAGACACCTGTCACTCAAGATATACAGATATGGAATCTTATGTGTAATGTGTAAAGTTCTCAGTTTAAATATAAGAAAATAACAGAATTAATCCACAGTAATCCATTCCATCCATCCATTCCAACTTTTCCCTGCGGCAGACTGTTGAACTTCATGTATACCTTGAGTGACAGGTGTCTTGTCCAATCACAAACTATACCAACCGCTTCCGGGTTGTCTGAAATGTTGTTGTGTTTTCTGATTTGTTAATGTGTTTTCGGATTTGTTAATGTGTTTCGGGCACCGATTCAGACAACCCAGAAGACGTAGGTATAGTTTGTGAATGGAAACTTACCGATCATTGGACAAGACACCTGTCATTAAAGATATACAGGTGAATGAAAGGTGTCTCGTCCGATGATGGTAAGTTTCCATTCACAAACTATACCAAACGCGTCCGGGTTGTCTGACTTGTTAATGTGCTTTCGGATTTGTTAATTTGTTTTGGGATTTGTTAATTTGTTTTGCACTTCCCGGCCACCGTAACAGACAAACATGTGTCCTTTATTAAAAGTTTGAAATTTACTATCTACAGCCCTAAGGTTTGTTCCTACAAACTAACAGTCTCTCCAGGATTTAACTTTTTTTTGTGATTTTGTAAGAAAAAAAAACCTGTGATGCAACTTGCAAAAAAACTTGAAAAAAGTTTTCTCTGCTTTGTTTTCCTATCTATTTCAATTGGTAAAACTGCAAGCACCAGATTCTCCATTTAAACTCCTACCAGTGAAGACACATGAGCTGTACTCATGCTTGACGCATATAAATTTAAAAGAGAACACATGGCCAAATGTGTGTCATGACTACGGTTGGGAACCGAGAACCGGTTCTTATTCAGAACCGGTTCTGTTTTTTAACAGGAACCGGAACCGCGCAGACTTTTCAAGTTTCGGTTCCAAACGCGGTTCCGATGCGATGACGGGCAAAGCGCTGGTATCGGTCACTTTAAATAGCCATGTCTTACCTCATGAATATTAATTATTTACACTGTTTACAGTCACGCAACCAAATTAACGCAGCTTACCACATAAATCAGTCACTCGCGCTGCTGTGCTGAGGTATGCTTTGTGTTAAACATGTCTAAAAAAAGTCTAAAGTGTTCCAAAGCTACAACAATGAAACAAATCTCCCCCCTCTGAGAGGGTTTTCTCCACAGCTGGAGATACAGTAAGCCAGGAAAGGTCTCATCTTCTCCCAGAGAAAGCAGACATGTTAATGTTTCTTCAGAAAAATTGCTAACTGTTTTTCTAAGTTGTAATTCTGGATGTTAAATTTTATGTTGGATTTATTTAAATTTAAAATTATATGAATTAAAATGCTCTGTTAAAAATATTTAAAGAGTGATTAATAAACACAAATGGAATTGTTTAAGTATTGTGCATTATTTTTCACATTTCTTTTATTATTGAATCGGAATCAGAACCGGAAAATTTCTTTTGATACCCAACCCTAGTCATGACAATATGACATGAAATGTCTTGGCCCGAATCTACAGAAAATCTGAGGTAAAGATAATGTGGAGTGATGACAAAACCACCAAATCCTGACTGAGCTGTACATAATATGAAAATAAAATTCACTTCTCTGCATTCTTCAAGGTATTTTTATTTTTTTTCCTTTTTTTGTTGACCTACAAGTCCATTAAAGCAATAAAACAGAAAGAAGCAGAAAATAATCAAGCGTTAAAACGTAATCATAGAGACTGCCAGAAACTAGTTTCTCTGAAGAAAAACAGAATGCAGAGCCAAAAAAAAAACAATTCCAAAAAATGTCTTTGTGTTTACCTGACTCCAGCCAAAGGGTCACTGCTTCATCAGTGTTGTACTTACCACCATTTGCTGGACTATTACCAGAAAAACAGTGATAAGATCGTCACTCTGTGAGAAGAAATACATGGCAGAATTATCAGATGTCGTCCTAGCAGACCTGAGCGAAATTTGAGAGCTGTTCCTTCGTCCATTTTTCTGCTTCTTTGGTCTGATTATTGGATATCACTTAGCTCCTGAAGTCTGTAGAGTCAATCACCTCAGTGTGTCCTTGGATAAACATCACAGTTGTTGCATCAACCACATACATGCGCATTCTACTGTTTTTGCATAAAAGTGTTGCGTGTGTGATCCTGTCTCCTCGCGCGAGTGCCGGAGGCTATCTGGGAAAAGAGAGCAGTGCCTATGAAGAGAGAACGGGGAGTTTGGAAATTCTCCCGAGCTGCTGCTTTACAGAGATAAAGCCAAATGGCTGCTGTGGAGCTGTGGGGGGAAAAGATAGGACAATGAACATGCTTTATTTAGGGAAGGCCTTGAAATCGAGGTGCAATTTCACAACACCTTAACAGCAAGTGGCCTGTTGTTAACTGAGGCCCCTGAGCGGTGGACACAGGCACTTAGACGGATCTTACCGTGATAGAAAATAGAATAGAAAACACTGAGCCTAATCTCTATCTCTTGATCTCTCACATTCTCTCCAGATTTTTTCAGATTTAATCTTTCTTATTCATACATAATGACTTACCAAGGTCAAGTTATCAGACAAAAAAACAGAAATTAGGAAGATGAAGAGAAGTTTAGAGAGTATTATGTTGTCTGCCACTAGTTTTCACTCCATATCACATTAAACATCATATTATTATTTCAACTATTTAATACGGGGGCACGGTGGCTTAGTGGTTAGCACGTTCGCCTCACACCTCCATGGTTGGGGGTTCGATTCCCGCCTCCGCCTTGTGTGTGTGGAGTTTGCATGTTCTCCCCGTGCCTCGAGGGTTTCCTCCGGGTACTCCGGTTTCCTCCCCCGGTCCAAAGACATGCATGGTAGGTTGATTGGCATCTCTGGAAAATTGTTCGTAGTGTGTGATTGCGTGAGTGAATGAGAGCGTGTGTGTGTGCGCCCTGCGATGGGTTGGCACTCCATCCAGGGTGTATCCTGCATTGATGCCCGATGACGCCTGAGATAGGCACAGGCTCCCCGTGACCTGAGGTAGTTCGGATAAGCGGTAGAAAATGAGTGAGTGAGAACTATTTAATACACAGGGTCAAGATACCAAGACACGCAGCAGAAATAATGCAGAACAACAACAACAACAACACACACTGAACTAAAGGCATTTTAACAATTTTTGTCAAGTGTGAAAACTGCTCCCACTTTTCCAGTACAGTTAAACAGATCTCTGACCTACCTGAAAATTGGGATGAGATTTACTTCAAGTAAATTGCTCCTGGGATCAGGCAGAGTGTATCTCGAAACTACATTCTAAGACCCTCTGCATTATCTACTTATTCATAATGTTTTCTAACACTACTTTTGACAGGCTGTGTGTTTATGACTGTTTCCCAAGCGCACAGTGCACTGTATGGTAAGTTGTGGGGCTAAACAGGCTTGACACCAATGGGGTCCTGACATACAGTACCATTTATTACAGGTATGCAGTTTGTGAGATAGTGTGTTGGCATGATAACTAAAACACACACTGGAGAAGGTGAATACATGGATCTCCTGAGATACCATTAATTCTGACCCCTTCCACTTTTCAAGCCTGTGAGATCCATCGTGATACCCTACTTCTGTTTGGATTTCCCACCACTTGACTATCTGCTGTTGCTGAGGATGGCATCGAATGGACAGCCTAAAGATACTCGAGATTACTTTAAAAAGTACCACTTATAAGTCATGAAGATGGGTTTGGAGCCTCCATTAGTGAATAGACTCCATGTTAAAATGAGAATGAATTACCTGGTTACACAGGGGGAAAAGAGAGAGAGAGAGAGAGAGAGAGAGAGAGAGAGAGAGAGAAATCAGAGGGCCATAAAAATAAATAAGTTTTTGTGTTTTTGTGGTTTATGCCAGACCCACATACATATGTGTATTGTTCTGGTTTAATATTAAATCTATTTTCTATGCCATTCATTTTCATCCAAAAAGAACATTAAAATAGTAAGGTATGTCATTTGGAAATATGACTGGTTATTTAGAGGATATCATTCACCTGCCCATCTCATGAGACCACCCAAGTGTCAGATAACAGCGCATCCTGAAATGGTTTACGTTTATCCATCTCTGGGGTTTTGGCTATATATAAAATTCCTATCTTTGACAGTTTTAAGACCAGTTATATACTTAGAGTCTGTTAGTATGACGTTCTAGAGCCTTGGCCCTAATAGTAGTCCATCCTACGTCCTCAGTAAAAATGCTCTAAAGAAAAAAACGAGCGAAAAAAGCCTCTCAAGCCAAGTTCATTGAAAGCACATAAGCACATAAGTAGCATTATAATACAAATCATGCCCTTATACACACTTTAATTTTCTCCTTTTTTGTCACTATAATGAATGGCAATAAGAAATTGAAAACATCAAACCCATACTAGTGTAATAAACATTTAAAAAGGTTATTGCGTGTCCAAAAATCTTAAACACTATAGACAACCAATATATAAGAAGACAAGCCAAACAGCATTAAAGCATATACTCATTACCTGATATGATCTTTCTAGGCAAGATTCTAAAGGAAAGATTTCATTTGTTAAATTGAAAAAAAAAAAATCTGTTTAACAAACAGATGGAACTCAATGGAGGACTGCTTGGAGGAGCAGCACGGATAATTCCCAATGCCTGGCACCTCATTCCTTACAGAGATTTTATAATATTTTAACAGACACCAACCATGAAGAAAAAAGCCCTCATTAGGTGCGTGTGCATAGCGTGGAACAGACAGCACCAATTTAGGCACAAAGACAGCAAGTAATGCATCAATACTGCAAAAGGCAACCAAAAACATGTAGTGCGTGTGATGGCAACCAACAGCGATGTTTTTTCTTTGCAGCTGGCAACATCAGCAGACCAGGTGTTTGCAGCTAGTTCAGATTTGTTCTGAAGTAACAGTGCTGCTGGGAGGCAGGACACCTGATGACAGGGAGAAAAAAAAACATTTGTGCTGGGCAGCCTTGCACATCACAGGCAGCAGAGACATCGATCGAGTCTCCAGTCTTTTACTCTAAGTAATATTACAGAAAGATTAGTGTAGAGGTGTGCATCTGCCCCACGGGAGAACAGAACTCTAACCGGAGGAGGTGTGCAGGGTTTTTGTTCTTCTCATGCAGGCAAAATAATGGGAGTATACTGGATGTGGCAGGTTGTTCATGCTGCACAGTGTGTTCGGTGCATTTCATTCTTTTTCACGAGATGCTTCATGGTGGTTTAAATGACTAACGTGTTACTATTATGAGAAATAAAACCAAATAGATTAATTGGAACAAATACCAGCCAGGTATGAACAAAAACAAGAACTGTGCTAGCAGGCAGGTTTGGTAAATAAAGAGTGGGCAGAATTAGTCAGAATTTCCTCCGCAGTGACTGGAAGTGGATTTGTGTCCTGTATGTTTATAAAAATATTACAAAGATTAACATGGAGGAAAATCTTCCAGATATACCAAAATATACCTGTCACTAAACACTGGAAATGTATAATCCCATCATATAATTCCAGTGATACCAGTGTATATGTTTGTATTTAGGCTTATTTCCATATCAACTTCAACGCCTGTTTCATGGCCAATACAGATTTTAATCATTCATTCATTCATTCATCTTCTACCGCTTATCCGAACTACCTCGGGTCACGGGGAGCCTGTGCCAATCTCAGACATCATCAGGCATCAAGGCAGGATACATCCTGGACCAACCCAGTGCCAACCCATCACAGGGCACACACACACTCTCATTCACTCACACAATCACACACTACGAACAATTTTCCAGAGATGCCAATCAACCTACCATGCATGTCTTTGGACTGGGGGAGGAAACCGGAGTACCCAGAGGAAACCACCGAGGCACGGGGAGAACATGCAAACTCCACACACACAGGTCGGGAGGTCGGGAATCGAACCCCCAGCCCTGGAGGTGTGAGGCAAACGTGCTAACCACTAAGCTGGTATATGTATATACGTATATACTGTATATGTATATAAACCATGATGTTGTATGATAAAGTGTTTTTGAACTTTCATTAAGTTTCCTTGACAGAAAACAACTTTATCTACTGCCCTTAACATTGCCTATTTCTTTGTGGTCCTTCGTACACACACACACACAAACCCACACACACACACACACACACACACACACACACACTGTGAACTTGAACTGCAAACTCGAATGGGTCAAAACCTGTAAGCTAGTGATGGCTTCTTTTCAGTTGGTGAATATTGTGTTGCATTTTTCGAAGGCCAGTGTAAAGTGTTCCAGACAATAAAACCATAGTGTAAAGCGGAGCACAAATGTCAAAAGGTCTAGATTTCCCACCCACACACATTTCTTCATCCCCAACTGATGTCTAATTTGAGCCTCTACTTACATGATTTTATGCACTGCATTTGAGCCACATGACTTACTCACTAGATACCTACATGAATAAGCAGGTGTGCAGCTGTTCCTAATAAAGTGGCTGCTGAGTGTATATTGATATGTATAAACACTAATGAATGAATATTCTGTCAACTCAAACTAATACAATGAGTTGTGCAAATTAAAAGCTTGTATACAGGATAGTAAAGCTGCATTTTGTCAGTGCTGCTAAGGTTAGATTTACCAGTAATAAAGCGTTTATATGATGAAAGCATCAAGATAAAGTGAAGATATTTCATTTACACCAACAGCAGCTTGTTAGGTTTTTACAGGCTGTTCCTTCATTCTCCTGATATTAGAGGTTAGTACAGTATATTAAGCTATTGTTTTTTATGGTATCTTTGTCTTGTGTGTAATCCTCATATACTCTCATCCACACAGTCCTTGTTCTGCATACAAATCTTTTACCGAATGTGTTGTGAACATTTTCTAATAACATCCTCCTTTACGCTGCATGGCAACAGATCATGTACTGCCACCTTCAACTCTACTCTGTAGACAGAAAAGGTGGTGTGAACAGGATTATTCAAAGTTTTTTAACCATTATTCCAATTCTTATTACATTAATAAAACATGCTTTACACTCCTTAGTAATTTATATTGAACAGTCATAAATTAATTTAGTGCAAAGTCCTTATCCTCTTAATATGGCATGTTTTGTTTTGCTATCTAGTTTAATGCCCCATCTAGTCTAATGCCCCTTTTCTGCCCCATCATTTGTCTGTTTTGTCATTAATGCAGTTGTTCTAAATTTAGCTTTTAATTTGTTTGTCTGTGGGGGGCTCATGGCATTGTTGTTAGCATGTTTGCCTTAAACCTCCAAGGTTGGGAATTTACTCTAGGTTCTCCATTTTCGTAGGCTGACTGGCATCTCTAAATTGTGTCCTGTGATGGGTTGGAACCCCTAACCAGTGTGTCACCCACCTTGTGCCCCAAATCACCTGGGATAGACTCTAAGCTCCCTACCAACCTGGTTCAGAAAATGGATGTATAGATGGAAAGTTTTTCTGTTTCCACCCATCCGTGTCTCATTACAAAGTCTATTGATATTAATTTGTGGATCGCCTCATAGAAATAAACACCACACTGATTACATGCACCTGATTACATCCTGCCTTTCACTACCCCATATTAAAGTTACATCCGGCAGACGATATATTATGTACCGGCATTTATCCCAACTAGAACCACGTAGCTAGAAGCATGAGTTCTCTCACAAGCCTCTTTCTTCCCTTTCTTAAAGGTACTGTAATAAGAAAAATAGTCCTCTGTCCTCATGCAGAAAACCTACAGTACCAAACATTGCCGAGTGCTGACATCTGAGACTTCTTTTCACAAACATTAACTTAAAGAACGTTTTACAAATTCATATGTCCTTCATTGGTTAATAACAAGTCCAGTGTTTAGTCCATTTATTATTAGCCTTGGGTTATTTAAATCACCCGACATTATAAGGGGTTACTATAGAAACTAATCTATTAAAAATAGCACATAAATATAAACCTCATTTAAATGAGTTCTCGGTGCTAATGACAGTCATCAAAGCCTTCGATCAAAAAAAAATTCAACATTAAATATTTATGCCTATTTATGCTTTTATTTGTCACACAAGGATTACAGCATAGTGGAATACTTTTCTTCACATATCCCACTAAGCATTAGCATCAGCATTCAGTTTTCAGTTAGTCACATTTGGACACTTACAACGCATATAATATTCCACTACATTAGTCAGTAACATCTCTGTCCCAATCCTAATCTAATGAATGGTACTGCCTTTATTCACAGATTCTCAGAAAGAGCCAATTACCTGCAATGAAAATGACTGCATTTAAAGCCAACTAACAATTAACTTTATCAGCAGAATGGCACAGCGACGTTTCGTTTCATCGTACTCAGACTATCTATATCGACCTGCACATTATTCAGTAGAAGCCGGCTAGTGAGGGAAGCAGACGCCCAGAGAGAAAGTATAGCTCGAGCATTTCCCTTCATGTGGGATTCTATTGTGAGCTCTCGATTGATAGTGACATATGCTGGAAGACAGAGCATTGATGCCTTTGTGAGACCGGAGGACAAAAGGAAGAACTGTTTAGTTTGACATGATGGAGCTGGACAGGTGAAATGCATCTCTGGCTTGGTATGGGGTTTTTCTCTTGTAAACTGGGTTTCTCAGTTAGCATGGGTCATGGATGGGAAAAATCAAAGAAACTTAATCTCAGACTTGCTTTGTATGGGCTGGCGGATGTGTGAATAGACCACAGCTGGTGAGAGCTTTTCATAGTTTAAAGTCTTCTGCAGTTACAATATTCATTGTGTGTATATTGTGAATATTTTTTAATATAGTATAGAAAGTATAAAATAGAATAAAGACTAAAAAAATAAAAAAGATAAAAAAATAATAAAGCGCTTCTTCCTTTACTTATAGAGGTGAAGTCACACGGAGCGTGAAAGCCCTTTCTCTAATGGTAAAAGAGTATGATGTTGATAATGATGTTGGTGTAAGAGCAGCAGCCCTAGTGTCTATGGTTCGAGCCTGATCTCATATTAACATGTTAACAGTAACCACTCTGAAATCTCCTTTGATATAAATGTGTGTGAGGCCTTTCAACAAACTAGTGTCACTTTCCAGTGTGTATTCCTGCCTCACATTCACGGTTGTCCAGGGCCAGATTGTGGATCATCTCTAACCAGAACTAACTGAAAATGAATGAAATGAATAGTGCTTAATATGTATAAACACATTATACCTGGTCGAGCTGAAACTAAAATAAATGGATATATAATTGCAATTTTATATTTGTGCTGCTGTTTAAATAAATTCCACTCAGTTTTCATTGTAAAATATTTATTTGTGATTACAATAACAACTTTGCTGACCCCAGGTTAGGAAATCTATCATGCGTCCATTCTAATAAACTTTTATTTGAAAAGGAATTTCAATTTAAACTGTGTGTGTTTGCGTGTGTTTGTGTGCTTGTATGCATGTGTATGAGAGTTTTTTAGCACTCTACACGAATCTGCCACCTGGGTCCCAGGCCTCATAAATCAATGCTGTGAAATAAAACTGCCTTTTTTTGGGGGTTCCATATGACTTTCATCATTACCATTCAAAGCTGAGCTGCTTCCCTTTATCACAGTGATGTGCCTTTTCTCTCTGCTGCTTCCTCTTTGCCTTTCTCTCTCTCTCTCAATCGCTTTTTCATTTCACTTGTCTGGTGTAATACAGAACTTTCCATGTCCTCATATTATATGAGATACCAGAGATCTGAAAGACTTCTTTTTTCCTTTGTATTGTGGAAGTTTCAGCACCAAGAGTTTGAAATAAAATCAATAGTAGAAATGGCTCTTCCTAGGTCGAAATTTTTCACCCCTTTATCTTACAGAGTGCTACAATCCAGCCCATCTGGGTCACTGTTCAACCTTGTCTCATTAGATACCTATCTCTATTTATCTCTATTGAAGACTTATTTCTGGCTTCTGGACCTCGATAAGTTGCCATATGTTCTTTTTTAATGCTGTTACTCAGCACGTATGAAATGCCCTTGCAATACTGCAACGCTACAAATAAGGCCACCAGCTAATGTGCCACCTCAGTCCCTAATTAATCACATAAACTAATGAGCTGGTGAAGGAAGTGAAAAGAGCTTTATAAAAAAGAAAGCATCATCACACGAGAAAGTGAGTGTTATTCTTCCTCCCTTCATATCAAACAGGCCACATCTACCGAGCAAATAATAAAAGAGGAAATGCAGTAAGAACTCTAGAGGAAGATGCTATGGATTCTAACACGTGTGAGAAGACAAACAAAAATAAATAATTTGCTCACTATTGTCGAAGACATTCATTAATGCATGTCGTGTTGAGAGAGACATTTTCACCATGGGGCCATTTGTTCCAGCAGTGACTAATCTCCAATTTGAAGAAGATCTGAGCTTTCTTCATCCATCAGAGGTGCACTGAGAATGTGTGCTTAATAACAACAGCGTGCATGATCATTCTGTCCAGATTTATGCGATTTGCTTTTGAACATCGCATGAACAATAAGATAGTGTAAAAAAAAAAAAAACTGCTGTAAACATCATTTCCATTCAGCCGCTGAATAAATTTAAACAGTCCACGGTAATTAATTTGTACTTAAAATAGACAAGAGCTCTCAAAGAGAATATGCCAAACATGTCCTTTTTTCCTCCTAATGATTATACACAGTGAATTGCAAATTTCCCATTTAATAAACAAAAAGTTTTATTGGCATGGAGGAATTTCTTGGCATAAGGTGAACCCTATGGCTACTAATTATACTGTAATTAGTTCCGATCAATTAAATATTTGTAATGAAAATATATAGACAGTAACTATGTATTATTGTACTTTGCTGTGATCTGTTATGCAAATAAGTTGTAAATGTAATAGACACGTATTCTGTTGAAACCTGTGATGCAGTGATCATTTAAACGTCTGTTTTGTATGGTCGGTACGTCATGTATTTCTCCACACTGATGTCTGATGGATAGAGTTCACACAGAAGAAAAAAAGAAACACTAACTATTAGCACTTCTCTGTCCTCACATCCTTGATCTACACTCACCAGAAAGGGCATGTGATTAATATCAGTGGTAATTATCTTGATCTCCTGTGGTTTCAGCCCACACACTCTCACACACTACAGGCTTCTTACCAAGCACTGCACTCCACATCACAGCACTGCAGCTTATAGAAGATATATTTCCTGAGTCTTTGGTCTAACATGATCAGGCTTATGACACAAGCGATTAATTGAAAACTCTGTTTGACGTTAGCATGATGAGTCACTAGAATCATCATAAGTTTTTTATTGCTGATGCGCATTTGAAAGAAAAATAGTTTGAAGACTGCGGGATCACAGAGAACATTGACTCACCGGTCGTACTTCACTACTAATTTATGCTCTTGTTAAATACTGTTAAAAGGGGAATGGCAATGTTTTATGGGATTTTCACACTGGGTGTATTTACTGTGGTCCAAATCTGAGTGTGATTGTTTATAGCAGCAGTGTTCTTGTTGATCTGGTTTAAGACTCGGTTAAACCCTGATATGCATTTGCTTGTGAATCTTACATAATCACAGAACCACTCATGGATATAAAAATGTGACTCAATTATTTTTTTTTCCCATGGTACACGTGTTTTGGAAACTAATGATGTCGTCATCAGCTTAGCCACATGCGCAGGTTATTTTATTTCACGAAAAAGTGCAGACCCGAGTAAGAGTTGTTTTTGCATTCACAGAAATTGTGGCACAGACCCAATGCACCCGAACGCACGCCACCTGCTAAAAAGAGTCTCTGGTTCACATGACAGCTTACACATTACCGATTTCTCATGCAAATCCTGTACTGTTTCAGGATAAACTTCCAGCGTAAAATCGCCACAGTGAAGAGTCAAAATGACTGTGTATTCCAATAATTAAAAAGTCTATGAGAAGTGAAAAGTATTACTATTTTCTAAGCCTTCAATCATTTTGACAGAGTTAACATAATTGACACAAGCAATTAAATCCAAATCAGTCCAAATTTTGTTATATGACAGTTAGCATCAACCCCTCTGTCAAGTGGAGTCATATGTGATAGCAAGGCTAGCATCAAATACCAAACTAGCATGATGCTTCTTAGCCATATTAGCACACAAAGATAGAGATACAGCTAGAGTATAAGTGAGGACATCAGTTTGGTCAGTCATTCCTTTACAGTCCTTCACATTAGTACTCTTTGAAAACCTAATTAGCCATCTTTCTTAGAAAAAGGTCCTAATATCCATTTTTCACTGTTTCAGGAGCTTGCGGCATTAAAGCTTCACTAAATTAACTAAGGATGATTTCACACCTGTTTACCACATTCTGTAACAGGGTTTCTTTTTTTTTGGTACCGGTTTCTTATTGAGACAAATTTCACACATGCACACCAACCTGTTTGTATAAATGTCTGCTACCCAATTAGTAATTTAGTAGGCTAGGAAAAAACATTTTAAAAATCTAGTTAACCGTGTGCAAATACACCCCACAGTTCAAAATGCATATTGAAATGTGAGCCATAATTTACATCCGATACACATTTCAGCTAACCCTTATACCGTGTTCGGTAAAATTGACCCGTTTTATGTTTTCACTAAAAGTGTTTTGCATTGTTGTATATCATCCACATTTGCAGGCACAGTTGCGAAAGCTGGATTTTACACTCAGTGACTTCAGTAATCTTTTGTTTCATGCGGCTCTATTGTTCATCACCTGTATTAAATAAATCAGTTTAAAATAATAAACATTAATTGACACATCGTTCCATTTCTATTTGTTTTCTAGATTTATCCTAGCAAGGTCTTTATTATAGTATATTTTGTAGAAATTCTAAAAATCACAAAATCAAATGACACTTTGAGGGTTAAATGTGATCTAGTAATTGCAAGCATTAATCACAAATGGTATCTATATTATTTGAGATTAATGTAAAGATGATAGGCGTGTTAAGGACTATGGTTTTTAATCTCTGTAGTGCTTTTAATACCCTGGGTCAATTTAAACTGAACAGTACAAAAGAGTGATAAAAGTCCAAAAGTGGTTCAAAGACCAATTTTTCAAATGTTTCAAAATTCTTCCATTTAGAAAACGTATTGAAGTTATTTATAGGAAACCAAACATACTGAAGGCGCATTGATCTCTGCGTGCTCTGTTTGTTCTTGTTGCACTGCAGGGAAAGGTGGTCTTTTTGATTCAGTATTAAGACAAAGAGTCATATGCTGGATTTCACAGAGACTGCAGAACATCTGGTGCGCATAATTCACTGGCAGCAGGCACGGACTGAACGACAGCTTCTGCAGTCTGCTTAATTGCTAGAAGAGCTGAAAAAGACAAATGTCGGAAATGAAATTTTACCTCCGTGATACAAGCTCTCAGACCGTTTTGGTGCAGACCATCATATGTTACCCACATAATTTCGATCATAGGACACATGGACAATGACTAAAATCACTGATATTTTAGGGGATGAAGTTTCAGTGTTTACAAAAGTAAAACCACAGCAAAAAAAAGGCAGGTGTGAAACTGTATGTGAAAATGTTTGTGTGACACAGATAATGCAACATAATAAAACTAAATAAATGTAAAAAATTACCTATTGTAACTCTCCCTAGCTAGTATGTAGTCAGTAGGGTGAAAAGGAAAAGCCAAAGGAGCATTATGTCTGAATTCTAAATATCCATAAATCAGAAGTCGAGAAATACCTGGATGTATATATACCACAGCTTCTGATGGACACTGCGATATCCCATAATGCAACTGGATTAAAAATAGTTCAAATCTAAAAATAGTGGAGTGCAAGTGCTGTAGCTATTAAACATCATTCCTTTTAGTTAAAGTGTACTTGCTTAACAACACCTGAGTACATTATTTACTAGAAAAACAGTTTTTGCTGTTAATTTTACAATTAATGTGACGTTGGAGGTCACACGACAATGTCCCGACTGTATTCATACCACACGAATATACAGTACTGATCAACGGCCGAGTAGTAGCTACTGAATCGAATACAGAAGTTACTGTCACAGTACACGACTTCAGACGCAGTTCATCTAAATTTGCATATTAGCTAGTAGATATTTGTATATTAGCTATTGTGATGTTGGTTGAACTGACAGTTTGTATTTCACAAATATACAGGTAAAATACTATGCAGTACTTTCTGAAGCTTACTAGAGACCTTTAGCCTTCACAACTAAGTCTATTCCTGTGAATATGGGCAAAATATCTTGAGGGAGATCAATACTGGAAATGCTACTAATATTCTAGCTTTTATGTACCTATCTAAACATCTTTATTTCATTTGCCTGAGGGCTGGAGACAGGGTCTGACAAATGTTTAGCTAAAAAGTGATTTATAGTGTTTATAACATCGAGGGAGATCCACTAAAGCAACCTATAAACAACATGAATAATGAAACAGGATAAAAGCTGTAGTTGGTCAGATAGTGGAGCTGCATTCCCTAAGCTGCATATTTTATATCTTGTACATATACTTTACACACAGTCTCATGTTTTACCACCTGCATAGACCTACCCTGTAAACTATATAATGTAGTGGGTAAACTCTGCAGTGCTAATACCGAATACCTCTCAAATGAATGGTACTGTCTGGACACTAAAGTACTTTTTTTAGTACAAAAAGTGTGTGTACATTTGTAATACAAGTTGTAGATTTCAAGACACATGAAGGATTAAACAGATCTGAGTGATGAGCATTCATCATTAAGCACTCGGCAAAAGACTGCTAACAGACAGCAAAGGGGTGTGGGGTAAAAAGAAAATGGCATAAAAATAAAAATAATGTGGGGAAGTAAATAATGCATGCTACCTACATAACCACTAATCAGCCACCCCTCCCTCCATCTACCCCTCCCTTCATCCACCCCTCCCTCCCGCCCTAAAACTGCAGGAACGGTGACTAATTGTATTTGGTATCTTGCCATCAGCTTTGATAAGGAACATTGTGTGCTTGCATTGGGTTTTTCATTACCAACCAAATTCACATTAATTCTAAAATAACAGCACTAATTGTTATGTATTCTTTGTAGTTGGACCCTTTTTAACAATGCATAAGAGAGTCAGGACGGTGAAGCACAAGGAGCCTCATTGACTACTGATTAACTGTCATAACACCTTAATCAATATGACTCTAAATGAAAACCTCTGGGACAAACTGCGTGTCACACACGGGCCTGTTTGTTTGTCTCTGCCTGTCTGTGGTTCTGTAGTTGAGCTTGTGCTTCTGTGTGGTCCACAGGGAGCTCTGCCTCAGCATCTGTCTTTGTGAATGCATCCCCATGGTCACACATGACAAATCAGAAATATCCCAAGACAGCAAATTGCCCATGCTGGAAGATGTTCTATCTGCTGAACCACATTTAAAGACATGCATGTTGGACTTCCTGAATTAGTCAGCTGGCCATAGGGAGACATGGCATGATGGAATGTTGTAGTGTTAGCCAAGCTGAATCATAGGCAGATTGCTGGTAGGGCTGTTATTTACCCGGGTGCCCTCCAGCAGGGTCTGGAGGGTAGGTTTATTTCACCGGTATAAATAGCAACTTTTTTGCTGTGTGGCTGGAGCAAGGCTTTGAGTGCATTCTGTAAAGCTGAGCCACAAACCAACCAACAAACAAAAACACACATGCATTTTTTATAACATCAGAAAAAAACATTCATGTGAATTACAAAGTATTGCATTTTTACAAAGTGTCTATTTTGTCATAATGAATATAATAACACTCGTACTTGAAAGTGTAAAATTCATGTTGGTATTTAGGCAAATACATTAATTTAGCACCTGTAGTGTGATTTAAAGCTTGAAAGTCACTTCAGGGACAGTAACAACATGCACAAATCAATACACCTGGAGGGCATGCATTAAACAAAAGAAACTGGATGGGTGACAAATGAAAGGAATAACCTGAATAAATTATGAGAGCGTGATAACAAATACAAATGTTTAGGGGGTATTTTGCTGGCACGGTGTGTGTCTGCCTGCTGCTTAGAGGAGAAAAATCATTGTAAATGAATACAAAGTTTTCTAAATGATCGTTCACTGAATGTTTCGATAAGAAATCATCTGCCATGGCCTTCACCTTCTCAACCCAACTGAACACATACAGTCATGTTAGACAGTGCTTTCCACTACCATTAGCACATCAAAACACAAAACTTAAACTACACAGCGAGCCTGGAGTCTATAAATGGAGAAAATGCCAGTACATCACAGACAATTTCAGACAATTTAGAGGTGTCAATCAGCCAACATTACATGACTTTGGACTGATGAGAGGAAACCAAAAAAACCCGGAGGAAACCCCTAAAGCAAAGGGAGAACATGCAAACCCTGTGGTGGTGGTGGTGGTGGTTGTGGTGGCAGGAATTAAATCCCCAACCCAATAGGTGCGAGGCAACCATGCTTGCCAAAAAATCACCATGTCTCCCAGCAAAACAGTAACCTTGGGAATATGTTTCAGAAGAAGCTGCTTATCCCTCCAGTACTTGTAGAATCTGTGCCCACATTAAATGAAGCTGTTCTGGGAGCTCGTTATGGCCCAACACCTTCCAAATAACTTGTTTTGTTTTCTCTATTTTTTTGTTAGAAGCACAGGAAAGTTTTTAATTTAGTATCTGAACATAGTCATAAATTGTTTTTTTGGAACAGACTTCTGCAGAGAACAGATTATAAGCATCTTTAAATGCTTCCTGCTCATTAGAGACACTTTTTATTTTATTGTAAGACAGTTTTTTTCAATTTCAATCTATTCTTTTCTTTTTTTTTCTCTTTATAGGTTTGCATCCATTTTAATTTAGCAATTTAGTTCATTTAGAATTTCAAACTTGCTAAAACTATTGCTAAAAACAATTTGTGAAAAGCTAATATAAATACATTTTCTCCACCTGCTTTGCATCTAACTTCAATTATGCAGTTGTTCTTTGTTAAAAGCTCACAAGATGCCCAATAACCTCAACCAATGTTATTTAAATTATTCCTTTTTCCCATTATTTTTAATCTGACAGCTTAACTTAAGTAAATGAGGGCTGTACAGTGTGCTTATACAGCATTAATCTGTACAAGAAGATGAAGAAAAGCAGGAAATGTGAGGATACGTCCTGTTTCTGCATCTGTGAATGCATCCATGTGTGGCTGAATCATGTGTATTACAAGTGGGAGGATGTGAGATAAGGCGCATATGCATGTGCGCATATGTACACACATGTTAGTGACCAAGCACTATATACATTCAACACATCTGGTGTTTATGCACGAGTGTATGCTCGTGCGTCTGCGTGTGTGTGTATGTGTGTGTGGGCACAAATGTGCTCTAACTTAGCAGCTCTCGGTCCCAAGCTTCATCTCCTCAGATATGAAATGCACAAAGCTTTATTAAAATCGCTTCAATTGAATTTCCTATTTTTATTAGCAACCAACCAGAACAAGTATGAATGAGAGCTTAGAAAAAAAGATTGAGAGAATGTGACAAAGAAAATAATTTTTTTTAAAAGGGCAATCAATTGAAATCAGTAACTGAAACAGTGTCTAGCCTTACATTTAATAGAGGTGGAAAAGTAAGGTTGTTTTCACACTGGCAGTTTAGTCTGAAACAGACTCGCTCTCTCAAATCTGCCAGCACTGCTCGACTGGTCCCATCATCTTTTAGGGTAATAGGTAGGTATACAGCAAGACTCTTTTCTGTTCTGGCACTGAGGTGGTGAAATGAACTTCCCCTTAGATATCCGATCAGTTGACAGAGTCAAACGACAGGTGAAGACCTACCTCTTCACGAATTACTTAAACTAGCACTTTTTCCCTTGTTTGTTTCGTGTATGTTTGTGTGAATGTGAACGTAACTCAAACTCGGGTCTGCGCTTGTTCATCAAGTAAAGTAACCTGTGCGTGTGTTTTAGTGATGATGACATCGTTAGTTTCCACAGCACACATGTACCATGAGTAACAGGAGAACATTGTCAGACACAGAAGAGATGCCTTACTCGGGTTTGACAGAATTAAGTGAGTCAGACCCATAGATTCCGGTGGAGGAGCATCTATATCTTGAGAAATATTTGATTCTGAGAGGTTTTTGATTACTTTTCTCTTTAGTATAAAAATACTTGTAAATGTCCTTAGGAATCAAAAGTTAAAGCAAGCAAGTTTTTGCAGCTAATGAACAGGTTTTCTTTTCTTTCTTTTTTTTTAAGGAAAACTCTGTGAGTCTAGACTTAGGTGTTCATGTCAGGTCATTAGCAATAACTCACAGTCTGCTTGTTACTTTAGCACATTTCCAAGCAAGTGTGGAATCAAACTGGAAGTCTTGCACGAAATAAGGAAATATGAGCTATTACCTACTTCCTGTTTTAAAAATAAGGTGGTATCCTTATCCTCCCTTCAGAAAATTCTCTTGGGAAAATTGTCATATTTATTGTCCCCTAGCTTATAGGATAGTTAAAGGATTAACGCCAGGATCAGTAATTTCATTCATTCATTCATTCATTTTCTACCGCTTATCCAAACTTCTCAGGTCACGGGGAGCCTGTGCCTATCTCAGGTGTCATTGGGCATCAGTAATTTATAATGTATGTATTATAAGTGTGTTAAAGAAGGTTTTATAATATAAAGTGAAATCTGACAGCTGTAGGTAACTACATATTGGAAAAAAATAAAAATAAATCAAGAATATTTGTGGTGGCGGCCTATTCCCTATAAGCTAGAGAAAGGATGATGTGGATCAGGAACCTCACCCTTAAACCCACAGCTATCTGCTGCAACACATATGGCAACTTTGAGTCACATACTGTACAAGTGTGCATTCAAATCTTCTTTCTCCCCCTGTCTTTCTCTCTCTCTCCACATCTCTCTTTACCTCTTCTTGTCACAGGTGATTTGCCAGACAGGTGGATTATTATGGGCTGGCCCCTGTGGACTCCTCCTCTCCATGTACATCAGTGTTAAATGGAAGAATTCACTTGGCTGCCTGCACTGATTGAGCCTGACACACACTTTGGGCATTTTGCCTGCCACTGGTTTTGGGTCCCTAAACGGATGTGTGCTGAAGCCACTCATCCAACTTTAATTCTGTTTCTTTCCGAATGAGTATCGTAGAGCCTTTCAAGAAAGTTGAAATAAAAATAAAAAAGCCAAGCAAATGGGAACAAAAACATGGGAATATTGGACATCTACATATGTGGAAAGCAATTCTGAGAATCTGTTGGTCACTAATTTGCATCCTATTACTTGTTTCCATGGTTCGAGTGTCGGGACCCTAAAAATAGTATTCTTTTGATCAATGTTTCTTAATAGGTTACTCAGCAACAATAAATTCTACTGAATGTTCTCTGACATTCACTTTATATTACCAGATTCTCTTTTGTAGATGTCTAGGTTTCATTCTGTTATATCAGGTTCAAATTAGGGTAATCTAGCATTATTAAAGGATCTCTAGTGTTTTATTGCACAACACTTGGGAAAGTCTGTGAAAGCTGTACTTCAGTTCCACAGTTACAAAAATAATTTCCCAGATTTAATTAATCATTTAAAGTTACACTCAATTTATTTCGCAACTGCATAACTCAGTGTGACTGGCCCTTACCTGAGAATAACATACAGCACAACTGTCAAAAAGGGTCCGTCCCAAACCGCACGCCAGATCTCCTCAGCTAGAAGGCTACTCTAGTGGAATGATTTGGGACAATACACCCAACTCCAGCGAGAGAAACATGAACTCAAAGCGATCACTGGAAAGAGCCTGGAGAAATGTGCCACTACTACTGCAAAGCAGCAAAAAAGTTCCTTTTTTCCCATAAGCACAAAACTCCCTATAAATGCTGAGCCATGCTGTAGAATTTTTGTCCCACCTTACAGTTGCTTTCCAAACTGCCAATATTCACATAACACATTTATTTCTGGTCAACAATGAGAACACATAACGGTCAGAACAATGCAGGCATTTGATATATCTTGTTGTTTCCTGACAATAAATAATGAATAATTTCTTGTCATTTGTAACAAGAGGTTACATCTGCTGGTATTGATATGCAAAAGGCTTTTCTGTCCGTTGAAAAGGCTATTAGTAAGCCGGTGAATATTAATTAGCATTGAACATTAGTCGGGGATTACAGTGAAAACTGCCAGTGAGCTGGAGGGCATAAAATACAGTGTATATGTCAATTTATTATAAGAGTGATTTGTAGAGTAAAAAAGCTTGAAATGTGCTTCTCTGACCCTCAGGAATAACACAAACATGTCTGAAAACAATAAAGAACCTTTAAGATACAAAAAAAGGCCATACACATCAAAATCATTCATTAGGGTCTGTAAAGGTATTAGCAAGCCATGATAACAATCACATCCCAACCACTGACTGATGAGCTTTATGTTCCAGAAAAAAGTGTATACTTTGCTATGGGGCATGCTATCTTATCAATTAGCATGTTTTAATCACACCTCTTGGATTATGGCTTTGATTTCCATCTCTGATCATTGTTCACAGAGTTTACATGTTCCCCTGTGCTTCAGAAGTTTCCTCTCTCAGTCCAAAGACATAATCTATAGGCTAACTATTGTCCATAGTGTGTGAATGTGTGTGTGATTCTGCCCCAGCATGAGTTGGCACCCCATCCAGGGTGTCTCCCACCTTGTGCCCTGAGTCCCCTGGAATAGACTCCAAGCTCCCTGCACCCCTGTGCAAGATGAGAGCTACAGAAAATGGATGGCTGGATACTTAACTATGTCCTTTTGTTGTGTAACGTATCCCTTTATTTCACAGTTGGTAGTACCATGTGACTGAAGTGTCCTATTATCAGTTTCTACACCGCGAGAGAGCAGGGACTTTGTGCCAACGAAAACACGAGGCGACGTTTCGAATCAGCATGTCAAATATACTAAGGAGAGCGGGACATCGCCTTTCAATCCAGTAGTGCTCATACAATATCAATAAGCACACAGATCAAGTGTCTCACTCTCTCTAAAGACAGACTAGAAAATGTGTTTCTGCCCACTCCATAAAAATGTGACATTTAAAGTCTCCATCACTGTACACTGTTATCTGAGATATCTTACAGATTATACACTAATCAGACAGAACATTAAAACCACCTGCATAATATTGTGTAGGTCCCAAAACAGCTCTCACATGCATGCAGCTGTGATGCACTCTGTGTTCAGACACCTTACTATCATAGCTGGAATTAACATTTTGGCAATTTGTGCTACAGTAGCTTTTCTGTGGGATCAGATCAGACGGGTTAGCCTTCACTCCCCATGCACATCAATGGGCACTTAGTGCCCATGACCCTGAACAGATTCATCTAGACCTTCCTTGGATTACTTATGGTAGCTACAAACCACTGTACCAGGAACCAACCAGGAACACTCCACAAGACCTGCTGTTTTGAAGATGTTCTGACCCTGTTGACTACCCATGACAACTTAGCCCCTGTCAAAGTCGCTCAATTGTACATTATACCTGCTTCCAACAAATCAACTTCTAGAACTGACTGTTTGCATGATGCATAATATATCCCACACCTTGACAGATACAGTACCATTGTAATTAGGTAATCAATGCTCTTCAATTTACTATCTGTAAGTGGTTTGAATGTTATGGCTAATGTTATGTTTATACACTTATTCAGGTTCACAATGGATCTGGATCCTATCCTGGGAGCACTGGGTGAAAAGCAATACCTTTGATTGGGATTCCATTTCATTGCAGGACACTCACTTAAAACTATGGACAATGTAAATTGGCTATTTCATCTAGTGGCAAGCTTTTGGAAAACTCCACACAGGATCAAACTCATGGCCTTTATTCATTTATGCAAACATTGTGTGTGATTTTTAGCCAGTCAGTTAATGCTGGAGACTACAAAACATTTATTCAGCTACTAAACAATACAGATTTGAATTGGCTTATTTTTGGGTCATAACATGTAGCAGACGGTAATATGCAGAACTCTTGCCCAAAAAGGTTGGTAGGTCTGGAGAAGCCTCCCCTTGTGTTTCCTATTCACCTTTTGTTTTTTATTCTGGTTAAACAAAGTCATAGACCACAGCTTTCCTGAGACTGACCAGACACAGATGGGTCAAGGGCACAGATAGCCTGGCCATGTTAAAATGTGCTCCAGATGAAATTCATCTCCTCAGGTCATGAGGCTTACTCTAATAACAATTCACAGGAGATCTTGATATCTGAACCTCCAAATAACTTGTTGCCAAGTAACTGAGCTCACAGATTGCTGTGATGCCCAGCTAGGGAAAAGTACATGTACACGGGTACACATCTGGATACATCTGATGAGCAGCACCTGAGACAGAAACAAGCACAGTCAGATAACCAACACCTGCCAGGACCAGATCTTAATGCTTGGATGAACGACACACAAGGTACCGTCCCTGCTAGTTGTTATTAAGTGGGGAGTGTATTTGTACACACACCAACAAAAACATCTTAAATATTCATTATAAATGCTCTCATTAATGAGCAACAGATGGTAGGAAAAGTCACCTCAAAAGCAATTACAGGCACTTTTATCTATATACAAAGGAAATGCAAATGCCACGTTCCTCAGAGATCCCAGACCTGGCAACACCTTCAGTCTCTTTAGATGACATGTTTGTACAAAAGATAAACTACAAAATACCAGCCAAATAAAGCAACCCATCTTGTCATGCTAGCATGATTATTGAATATTAGGGTTAATATGAGGGGGGATATTGTTCTTTTAAATGATAGTAGGTTTGGAGTTTAAATTTGATTTATTATCATGTTATTTGTAAATGCTTTACACTTCTACATTGAGTATAAGTAAATCCTTTTTTTTTAGATTTGGAAAAGTTTTCCTCAGCTTGAAGCTTTGCACATGTTCACTATTCATGTCTCCCCCATATATGTAAATAAGCTACTATTATATTCTCAACAAATACAAACAAACAACTTACTTTTGTGTATCAATCTGAAATCTTTTAGAGAAATCACGTCTTTATGAAAATATCTCACTCCACCTAACTGTACATTTGGAGATCACAAACACACTTAGTATCACAAGCCAATCATTTTGTAGCCAGCGGTCAAATGTGATGGAATATCACATATCATTCAAGCATTATCATTGCCAATGAAATAGTGCTGTAAAAGTTTTTGGATGAAGTGAATATCTCACACACAAGCTCTGTCCATATAATAGGAACAACGATACACCTGTCCATTTATGTAGTTACCTAATCAGCCAATCATGTGACAGCAGCATAATACATGAATTCATGCAGATATGGCTCAAAAGTGTCAGGTAATGTTCACATCAAACATCAGGATGGGGAAAAACTGTCGTCTCTGTGACTTTGGGAGGGTCTGCAGGCTGATACAGGGTGATTAGAAAGATAATGGTTTCAGCTTACAGGACATCAAATAATCTCTATGTAAAACTGCATGTGGTGAACTACCATACCAGAAGACTACTGTACATCAGGTTCCACTCCTGTCAGCCATGATAGCCTCAGATACGATCTAGCTCAAGCTTTTCTGTCCACCACAGCTGTAAAAAGTGGTTATTTGAGCTATTTATACCCTACCTGGCAACTCAAACAGTGTTGCAAATGTTCTTTTCCTCTTACCTCTTATCAACAAGGTGTTTCAACACAAAGAAGTGTCGCTCACTCAATGTGTTTTTTTTTCCCATTTATTTATTTTTTTGTTTATTTGCTGCATTCTGTGTAACTCTAGAGAATGTTGTGTGTGAAATTCCCAGGAGATCAGCAGTTTCTGAAATAATCAAACCAGCCCATCTGGCACCAATAACCATGCCATAGTTAAAGTCACAGTGATCAGACATTTTCCCCATTCTGATGTTTGATGTGAACATTAACTGAAGCTCTTGATCTGTATCTGCATGATTTTATGCATTGTGCTGCTGCCACTTGATTGGGCTTGATTAGATAATTGCATACATGAGCAGTTGTAGAGGTTTTACTATTAAAGTGGGCCGTGAATGTATAGTAGCTAAGTGTCTAATATCACTTTATACCTAATAACACTTATTTATAATATAGTCATTCAAATCCCACCCTTTGTACACTTCACTGCTCATCACCAGGTTACAGCTTGCACCAACGGTCATAGAAATACCATGAATGTATCTGTCACACCAACTCGCAGTGCTATGAATGCTTTGAATGTTTCCAGAAAAACAATCAAGCTCTAAATGAAAATGGAATTATCTCTACAGCAAAGATCAACTATGATAAGTCGCATTTGTTATACTGATTCAGCATCCCTTTACCCATGAAATGAGCATAATATGAGCCATACCCACTTTCTGTGACATATTGTAAATCTGTCTGAATAGTGTGGAAGTCTGTAGTTAGGTCTGAAGTCTACCAGTATGCATGATTTCCATATTAAATCCTCACTACATGGATGAAACGCAGCCCCGAATATGACCCGTAGTGACCTGAGCGCATGCCACACATGGAAGCAGCCTAGTTTGTATAAACATAATTAAAAAATGAAAAATCAATCATGTTTCCAAAATTGAGGAAATAAAGGCACATTCAAATTTGCATTCATGTCTAGTCTCTCGCTCATTATTTGCAGAATGTCGTCGACAGTATTCACTTGTAGCATTGTGGTATTTAAATGAAAGACAGCATGACCTTGCTAGCGGTTAGTCAACAAGGGGCCTCAGAAAGTCTGTTTTTTTGAGGGAGAATAAAACGCTGGATGTATTTAGAAGCTGCATTGTTCATTCAGAGCAGAGCCATGGGAGACATTATGCTAGCCTGTCTTTTAAATCCGGTCGAATTCTACACATCCAACAGGGAACGGATGTTCAGCAGCTAGCATTGTTGAAGAATATGAGCACTAAGTAGCTGCACAGCAGTTAGTGATTATGTGGATTCTTTCAAACAGTGTATAATTACACAGCAATGAATTGTCAATCTGTCTAGCCATGTTAATTGACACTTGCCATATGAAAGTCATAGTGGTAAATAAAAACATCATTGGAGGACAGGAGGATAGTTAAAGTGTCTGTTGGTGCCTAAGATACATCGAGTCACTGGCCACTTTATTAGGAACCCCACTTTGCTGTCAGAACAGCCTCAATTCTTTGCAGCATGGATTCCATAAGGTTTCGAAACATTCATATGAGATTCTGACCCATGTTGACATCACTGTATGATATAATTGCTACCAATTTGTCAGCTGCATATTTATGCTGTGAATCTCCTGTTCTACCACATCCTGAAGGTGCTCTGCTGGATCAGATCGGATATGTGCCAAGAAAATTTTCCACACGCCATTACACCACCAGCAGCAGCATCAATTGGTGGCACGAGGCAGGTCGGGTCCCTTACCTACCACCTGCACGCTGCAGCAGAAATCAAGATCCATCAGACCAGATGACATCATCATCATCAGATTTTCCAATCATCAGTCACGTTCCCAGACCTGTAGCCTCAGAATTCTGTATCCTCAGACCACTGTCCTTGGTTGACTGGAATGTAACTATTATGTAATCTCCTGCTGTTGTATCCCATCCACCTCAAGGTTTGACATGCTGTGCATTCAGAGATATTTTCTGCTCAACACAGTGGTATAAAGGGGTTACTGTAGTCTTTCTGTCAGCTCAAACCATTGTCCTTTGACATCTCTCATTAACAAGCCATCTGTGTAAACTCTAGAGACTGCTTTTATAAAATACTTTGGCAGGCATCTTAGCTGTGGTCCAAATCTTGAGGGCGATTGTTCATGGTGGCCCTGCAGCTATCTATCAAACCCCAGTGCATGTGCCTTCACCTTACATCATCAGTGCAGACCCTGAGTATGAGCCGCGTAACATTCACAGGACGGTTTCGTGGTCCAGTGCAACTGAAGTCATGCCAACTCCTCAAGGTAGTCTGTACAATTTTATGTATTACACTTATGCAACATGGCTGGCTCTACTTTGACAATCTTGATACTGAGGCAGTAAACTAATTTTGCTTAGTGCAACATACGTTGCATTTGGATATCCAAAACCGAAATTATGACTTTAATTCAATCTCCATAGACTTTTACCCATGTATTAGTTAACACAGAAGGCAAAATTCTCCCTTGCTCCTGCCTTTTAAAGGTAGGCTTATGCAATTGTACAGGCACAAGAGAAAATATAGATAAGGTTTAAATTTGGCTCCAAACAGCAGCCATTGGACACATCTAATAATGTATCAAGAATGCCAAGATGCAACTCCAGCTGTTCTGTGTGTCATGAAAATACAGATAAAAATAAAATAACTGTATGAACTGGTGTTGAAGCTGAATAGATTGTCAGGTCATCTTCCAGACATGGACCTGATGAAGCATCCACGTCAGCTCCAACTGATGAATCATAGGCTCTTGTTGTCCCATGACGTATCCTGTGCGAGGCTACTTCATCAATTCGTTGAGTCCCCAATGAGACCAAGGGCCCCACTGTAGTACATGTCATCCTGAGGGATCATCACAGATTTAAAGGCCTCTGTGTTGCTGCCTATTAAATTTGCCTGGGTGAAGATGCTGACTAAGGCTTTATAGCCTTCTTTCAAATTGATGTTAAGGCAACCAATATACCATCCTGTCTGTCTGTATACAAATGCAATTTCATCATCACTGATGCGGGAAACCAAAGAATAAACTACTAAACAGTTTGGGGGAAAAGTGAAATGTATATTTGAATGAAAACTTTTGAATTTTCTTTTATATTAGTAGAAACGACAGGATGTCATAGGTATTTCATAAACTGACATTACATTGAAAAAAATAAATGCAATTAGAGAGACACAGAGAAAAGGAATGCACTGCAAAGCACCGTATGTACCAACAGACTTTAACACAACTCAGCTAGAGCTGGGATGTAATATCTGAGCATGTGTGTTGTCAGAGAATGCTGTGGTGGCAATGCCAAGTACAACAGAAACTTGTCCAAGTGCAAATTTCAGTCCCAGATGATTTTGCAGGCTTCAGGGATACCTGTCCAGCTCAAACCCATAGCAAACTCAGCAACTTTTAGGCATCCAAAACGCACCAACCATCTGGCATGCTGATAAGAAGACTGGCAGGCAGTTGAAGGACTAAACTTTTTTCTTTTCTTTTTTTTCTTTTTTTTTTTGCAGTTTAGGCTTTAGAATTATTGGCACCCTTCATGAAAAAAAAGTACAATATGCTACCACATTTACAGTATGACCTTTCTGGAGCACCAAGTCAATAAATAAAAGAATATTTCTTTTGTTTGTATAGAAATGTTGCAAAAAATATGTTTTTATTTTAAAGCTCAATAAGGCAGGGTTTTAGGTTGGGTTACTGGAGCAAGCAATGATAAAAAAAAATTATATTCTGCATTTCTTATTTATATCATATTTACAGTATAAATTTGGTCTTTGTCCTATAAGCATGGTTGCCAGGTTTTGCGTATAATTTTCCTGAATAGAAGTTAATACTGTTAACTTGTACTGCTGAATTCATAACAAAGGCTGAGACAAAATATGTTTTGAATTGTATTCGGGATTTGCTCCCTAGACTAAACTTTAAATTTGGGACTTCGACCCTCAAAAGAGAGAATAAAAGTAAAACACTCTTGTGCTTATTTTCATCCTTATTTGTTATAGAGGTCATAGCTAATAGGTGATTTTTATACAAAACAGGGTTCTTGTTTGCCCATTTTACTTAATTACAAAGGATTTTTACATGTAAGCAACCTTTAAACGTGGTCAAAGCCAATAACTGAACTCCTACAAACTGAGACTGTTTGCACTTAGTTTAAATAATGCTCAGGGTAACAATAGTTTTTGCTTCATATGTCGCTGAGAGAATGTAGCAGAATTATACTAATTAGAATTTATGAGAATGTTGTTTTGGTAGAGAAAGTAGAAAGCTGCTCTGTAATGTTTCTTATAAATAGTTTTTAGGTGACAGGAATTGTAGCGTTGTCTCTATATATCTGAGACTTAATGAACTGTGTTCACAAAATAATCCGATTTTTAAAAGGAATTAGCTCTCTTACCTTGATAATGAGAATTATGATGCAGCAGTATTGGAACATGAAAGAGAGAAAAAAGAGAAAGGAAGCAAATTAATTAGTATTAAAAAAAGTGTAAACAAAAACATACAAACAAACAAACAGAAACTCAAAATGTGAGGCATACAGGCATACGGTCGGAAAAGTGACATTGTAGACGAACTTTAAATGCCAAATAAAATTATTAGCTCATAAAAATGACTTCTATTTGCATGGATCATAGAGTCATCAAGCAACAAATCCTTGCGAAGGATAAACAGAACTGAACAGTTAGAATGTATCCTCACATTTATAAAAAAAGATTTCATAAGGCATAATCGAACCCCGTCCTTGTTCTTATATGCCTAAAAAAAACAGACTCTAGTGTTTATTCAATGAAGTGTACTACTGTTGTAGTACTAAAGGGAGCAAAGTGATACACATGGTTGATTTTCCCATTTGAGAGAGGGAATAAACTTCAAGACTCTAGAATATTACCATAAATGTCAATATCCAAGGGAAGGCTGCATGAAATTAATTTGTTGAGGCAGGATAATGCAGGTGATTCCCAAAATGGAGAATAAAAGGGCAAAACGGTTGCATCATCCCTTACAGAAAGCTTTGCAAAAAAGATGTGAATATACATGCAGTGTCTGTTAGACTTAGAATAGAAAAAAGAAATGATCAATCAAAGTAATCAATCTATTAATAATTATTCAACTCATACTATACAGGATCATTAAGTTATTCATCAATAACTTTGCTGTATCCTGGTCAGGGTAAAGGTAGGTCCAGATAGAGGAGACCCAAACAGACTCTGGGAGAATACGCACAGAAATCAGAGACCCTGGAGCTGTGAGGTTTTAACTTTATTTGCTGTACCACTGTGCTTCATAGTTACTGTAGCTAATACTGCTTATTTAATGCCATAGTATGGCTAAATGGTGTATTTCTTCATTCATGTTATTTTGTTCCAGGGTATATGGAGCTTTAATCGCTCTTACTCATACACACAAAACAGATTCCATCCTCCATGCATCCATTTGTTTTCTGTACTGTTTATCGTATACAGGGTCGCAGGGAACCTGGGGAGAACATGGAAACTACACATACGGCAGAAGAAGGAATCAAAGCCTTAAACCATGTGTACACTGTATTAAAATATACTAGAGAGAGAGATAGAGAGAGAGAGAGAGAGAGAGAGAGAGAGAGAGAGAGAGTCTGTGGTCTTCAGCATTTGTCACGTTTCAGACCTTGCTGTACTTACACACAAATAATGTTAATCATGTCTGGATCTTAATCATGTCCGCTTGTGTTCATGCTTGTTTTGTCTAGACCAAATGATCAGATCTCCTTTTCCCATGTGGTGCACCTGAATTCATTGACTTCCAAATGTCACCCTGAATCATACATTCTGCACTTGTCAAAGCAAGCAGGACTCTCGTGCATAGCCCTTCCCTCCGCTACGGAAATTCAGTTTGTATGGTGAGGATGATCAGTATAGTAGGAAGCAATGAGCACAACCCTAACATGTGACCCAAAAACTATGTATAGTAGATGCTACATAAAGAACAATGGAAGTTACACAACTAACTCACAACCACCTACCAGAAATATGAAAGGAACTACACTTCTCTTAGTGATGTGTGTGGGGTGTGAGTATATACAGTATGTGTGTGTATTATACTGTAGTATGTTTTTGTGCAGGAGAATGAGAGCGGGCCTATGAGCAATGACATCTGGACCAGTGTCTCCACAGCATGCAGGAAAAAACAATTCATAAATCCAATAAATACACAGCACTGGCAATATACTATATATATATATATATATATATATATATATATATATATATATATATATATATATATATATATATATGAAAGTAGATAATCTATTTACAAATTATATGAAAATATGATTGTGACCTTATTGGAATGAAGGTAAATCTAGTGTGATTGAGTGATCCACCTCCTACCTCTAGGAGCACGCTGAGGCATCATCCCACATATTCCCACTTAGGAAAAGGTCACCTATACACACAATCCCAGTAACAAAAATCCACTTAAAAGATCAAGCTTAATAAGCGCATCATAGCAGCATGTGCCATTGAGCTTAGCGTATAAGGTTTCAGGATTATAAATAAATCTTTAGAACTTGCTGTTATTAAAAAGCACACAGACTTGAGTGTGCTCATGCTCAAAAGCAGGATGTGCTCAAGCATGTGCTACCGCATCACAATAAGAAACAGTGAAATGGAAATCCATCATCGTAACCTATCCAGAGTAGGATTTTAGAGAGGCATCTATTGATTTCACTTGGTGTCACCACAATTCTTCAATTTCATAGAATAAATATTAGAATATTATATATTAGAAATATATGTTGTTGATTAAAGATCCAATGGAGACCGAGCATGTAGGAGCATCTTTGTTGATGAGTTGCAGTTTGAGAAAAAGAAGTGTTATAAATAAAAAGGAAGCTAATGGCAGTTTTATGAAGACATAAACAAATATCAGTACAGATTCTTGTGTGGTGCATTGCTTGTCAAATGCAATCTTGTTATGTTTGTCCTAAATTTGGAAAGCAGAGTAAACCATGCACAAGTTAATTATATGGACAAATGTTTGTGGACACATGCACATTACACCTATACAGTATATGGATCTTCCCCAAAGTGTTGAATTACACAATTGTATATGTCTTTGCAGTACAGTTTCTTTTCAGCCAAACACATCTTAGCATGACAACACACCGGTACACAAAGCAAAGTTCATAATGGTATTCTGCCAAAAGGTTGAGTGGAAGAACTCCTGCACAGAGCTCTGAGCTCAACCCTACACTACACCTACAGCAGGGGCGGTTCTAGGATTTCATCTTTAGGGGTTTTAGCCCTCAGTGAGAATTTAAAACAAGAAGAGTTTTATATTATATATCATATGACTACATAGTAAGCCAAAAGTTACGGTATTATTTAAAATGGCAAAAGTGGACATCAAAATTTTATGCATGATGTAATGATGCCAGTCTTGAATCAAATCAGTTCATGTATGTGTGCATTCTCTACGAACAGTGTGTCCATTAATAAAAAATATTCACAAGACAAAGACCAAATCAATAAATGTTATTTATATTTAGTATTGAATGGATTGTTTGCATTAATATTTTGTTTGTGCTATCAACTCTGGTAATAAGAATAGTGAACTTTCACTGCTTTTGGTTGCCGTCTTTGCGGCTTTCCGCCGATTAACGTTATAGATAAACGCCTCCAGCTCTGACTGCGCGTGCACGCTGCGCGTGCCTGTGATTCTCCATTCAAATAAAGCAGACAGCTGATGACACAATTTTGAAAGACTACAACGCACGCGCGTAAAAGCAAAGTAAAAAAATCGGTCTTGGATCAAACCGATAATTAATTTTCTTTCCCCTCGACGACATGTCCTGCATTTTAATGTAATTTTTATTTTTTTATTTATGAAAGTAAAAATTATACTTATAGTTTTAGGGTGGATGAGATCACAGACAGTGGGGCTGAAGCCACCCTAAAAAAGGCCTAGAACCGCCCCTGACCTACAGTATGTGATAAACCGGCCCTTCTCTCCCAACATTAGCTCTCACTAATGCTTTTGTGGTTGAATGAGCCCAACTCCACACAGCCCTACTTCAAAATCTGAAGAAAAGCCTTCCCAGAAGAGTGGAGATTATTATGACAGCAAAGAGGACCAACATCTGGAATGAGATGTTCGACATGTAGGTGTAATGGTCAGACCCAAATGTGCACTTTGTTAATGCATGACTACTTCTGCTAGATTGAATCAGAAACTGCACAGGAAGAAGGAAGACATCTGATCGACACTGTAGACATGTATGGACTCGCCAATCACTGCTTCATCCAAAACCCAGGAATAGATGTACCCTGAGGTTTTTACAACTCATTGACTAACTCTTGCTCTGAAATACTAAATTTGGCATTTTGTGGAAAGTACTGTGCACTGAATGGTAAATAACCAGTCAGAGTTTATGCTGTCAGGTACATGTATAATGTATTATGCCTGAGGCTGAAACTAGGAGTATAGTGACAGACAGTATCAACAAGATAATCAGATATTTGTCTTAATATATGTTAGGTAGATCAGGACACCTTTTAAAGACTTATCAGAAATTATCCCAGTTGCAGAATTAAAATGAATCCAATTAGATTATGTATAAATATAAGTGTAGTATGAAAGTGTATAAGAGAGAAGAGGTACTGGGAAAGATTAGGCTTTCTAAGATGTTGTTTTTTTTTTTTTTTTTGGACTGTCCATATTAGTAACGTTTTGGCAGTAAAAGTCTTGGCCAGTAGACTTTAAACAGATGTTCTTTGCTCGGTATTCCCTGTCAAGCTGTTAATTGTCCTTAAAGGATATTCCATGAGATGATGACTGCCAATATGAGAGGACATCCGCCAAAGCCACAGCCTTGTTCTTTGTTCTCTCTCATTTTTAAAGCTGACATTGAACATTTTTTGGATTCTAACTCCCTGCTCTGTCTTCACTCTCTCTCTCTCCCTCGTGCTCTCGCTCTCTCTCTCGTTCACTCGTTCTCTCTCTCTCAGAAGAATGTAAAGGCAATCCTATCCAATGAGGCATAATGTTAAATGCTAAATTGTAAGGTCAAGTATCGATCACTGTCAGACAGCGCCAAAGGTGCACTTTCAAGTTGAAACAGAAAGAAATCGATAACGTTGCTATAGAGATGCAGGAAATCTAAAAGACATTTGTTTTCCTAAAGCTATAGTATGCATGTGGGACGTATAAAAAAAATATATATATATATATTTGAACCATGTAAGACATGTAAGAGATATATATATGTCTTATATGGTTCAAATAGTGTTCAATAGTAGATTGTGAGTTATGACTAAAAGTAACTTGACAAAGAAGCATCTATGTTGCTTGTGGTACTAGTTTGCTTTCTAAGAATGTGTGCTTCCCTGGAAAGTCTGGACATAGTGAAAACTGTTTGTACTTCACAGCTCTGTTTAGCGTATTTAGGCATTTCTGCTGATGGATAGCTAAATATAAAGAAATGCTGCACTAGTGTTATCTGACCTGCTGTCAATACTATCACAGCATGAGTGCCACTCATGCTCCTGCATTTTAATCTTTCTAAGTGGAGGTTAATTAAAAGCAAATTTTTGTTTGCAGTGGCCAAATTGCAGCGACAGTCTGATCTGTACATTGTGTAAGCTTTGCTATTGATATACAATACTGCTCAGTTTTCATTTATATACAAGAAGAAAGATTAATAAAAGTCGTGATCAGGTATGTGGTTCAAGTCAGGCTCTGGGTTAAACTGCTGTTTTATTTATCTACTTCATTCACTAATTTTTTTTTAATTTTTTTTTTTTTTTTATCAAGAGTTAGGGGCTGGGGATAAATAAATGAGAAACCTAATAATTCTAAAGCAATGACCCAGAAAAGAGTAGTCTTCCATTAGTAAAGCCGCAAGAGCATTTCTCTCACTAAAACCTCTTACCTTTTGCTCTGGAAACTTTTCCAAGACACTCAGCAAAATGCTAGCACCAGCCATAACGCTACAGTAGATAACTCATTAGCACCAGTCCATACAGCCATTAGCTAACAAGGACAGTACTGACTCAGACTAACAGCTTCAACATCAAGGCTTCGACCATTATTCTCTCTCCTGTCAACTTTTATGGGCTCATTATTGTGAGGACAGTGTATTTAACCAAAAAAAGCAAAATTTAGCAAGCTGACAGATCATCATCTTTTCTAAAACATTTGCTAGTGATTTCCGACCTTGAGGAGCAATGACTCAAAACCCTTGAGCACTTTAATGAACTGCATTCCGGAGATTGCAGCGTCTGTATGTTTAATGGCATTTCACTTGGTAGTTTTTCGCTCTTGTACTGTAGGAAAGGTTTACGCTCTGATAATTGCGAAGTACAGGTTAAGGTTAAGGTTAGGCTTGGAATTATATATTATTCATTACTAATTATATGAGAGGAAGGGTCTCACAAGGATAGTAAGAAAGGCTTTTGTGTGTGTGTGTGTGTGTGTGTGTGTGTGTGTGTGTGTGTGTGTGTGTGTGTGTGTGTGTTTCTTTAAAATACCATACAGTAGGTTAATCTCTGGAAGTTTGAGGTAGAATACGTTGCTCTGTTTTTTTAGCTAATTACATTCAAATGACTTGAATGCTATTACATTACACTACCTAGTATTTGAAATGCATAGCTCTATGTGTTGTTCATTTCGTGCTGGACTTTTCATATCAGCGTTTAGCATATCACATTTCAGAACCTCCAACACATGAAGTGTTTCTGCGATGTTGTCATGGCTCTTGCATTAACCCCTTACAGTACAAACCAGGTCAAAATTCATGTTTATACTGATTCTTCTTCTTCTTCAACAAACTTAAGAATCATTTTGAAAGCTATATAACATCACTAATTGGTATATTATATATACATATATGCATAGCCCTATTAGTAATGTTATATTGCTTTCAAAATGATCTATATACAACATTTTACAATGTACCAAACAAAGCTAATTCATTCTTGGCACATAAGCAGCGGTTTATTCACCCCATTTCACAAAGTGGTAGACCTAGCCTCAGGAGGTCTGTGAGTAAGCACCATTAAAATGCAGTATGAGTATCTACAGTATACACATGTATATGGTGTTAATTGCACAGTTAGTGAATTTCACTGTCAATGATGAGGCTCATGTTCATTTTCAAGTCAAAGGAAATTACACACAACAATTATACACATCTTTATTGCTAGAGCAGTTGCAAGAGTCTCTGCTTGAAATTATAATGGCTGGATGTTAATCGTTGGAGTGCTTTTAACCATGCTAACCTCAGCCTGTTATGCTGTATCTAATGCTCCTTGGAGTGAGATTGCACTGTTACACTACTGTCCTGGAATCTAAGATACCTAGAGTGCATTAAAGAGTGCACATGAAATGATTAGCTGCTTACTTCGTCCCTTAGATTAAAGAGCTGGTCCTATTTACACAGAGTGCATTTTAGTTGGTCTTTGTAACCTACATTTGCATAATGCCTTCTTGGTCATAAGTTAGTAATATATTTCTGGGCTACATACAGCTGGCTGAAGATGGGACCAGGGCTGCATAAATATATAATTTGTGCATGACCTTGGTCTAACAGAAACACTGCCTCCAAACTATAAATTTTGATCGGTATGTTAAAATAACTTTAATGATGTTGGGAAAAAAGTTACGTTCAGACATGGACTTATTATTAAAAGTGGTTTGTACTGGCACTCAGCAATGCAGGTAGCTCACATTAGGAGACAGACAGAAGCAGTTGCCCCTTGCATACCTAAGTATCATCCATATGGTTTTTCCATCTAAATAACATGCCAGTGAACAGCAAATATCAGAAAATCAAAGCTAATCAAAATAAAGCGCTTCACAGATCTTCAAAAGAAATTAAATGTCAGCAACAGTGCTAATCAATATGTGGGAGTATCAAAGCAAAAAAAAAAAAAAAAATCTCTACCACTTTTATTTATTTCACAAACTTTTCAGGCAAACAACCCAAATGGACATTCAGAATCTTCTCTGATCCTGAATCTCGATCAGCTTTGCACTTCACAGCCTGTGTTTTGGGAAGAGATAGCTGGTCAATAGGGATTAAGTGCATCGTGGACAGTCCTGTCTTTTCTTGTTTGTAGTTTGCCACATATTCTGAATGGTACGGCTGGCATGGCATCGCAGAGCACATTGCACACACTCACATATTCTCTTTCACACCTGGGGCAATTTATCATAGCCAATTCACCTACTGACATATTTTTGAGAGGTGGGATGACGCCCGGGGAGAAGCCAGAGGAAAACCCCTGAGGACATAGAAAGAACATGTAGACAAACGTCATATATGATTGAGCCGGGAACGGTGGCGCTGTGAGGTGAAAATGCTACCCACTTTGTCATCATGCCACCGATTTGCAATTGCAATTGTTTTATCTACATATAATGGTACGCACCTTTTGTCAGCAGGAGAAAAAAAATCTAGGCTTTTTGTTTTTAGCCACAACTCTGTTCTGCTCTATGAAACAATTTTCAAGCCTCAATGATGTTGTCAGTTTCAAAATATCATTATCTGATCAAAAATATATGGGCTTCCACAGGCAAAAATATCAAAGCAGAAATAAAAAGCGTGTAGGGATCTGCTTGTTTCACATTCTGAAATGCCGGCTACACAGCATTGTTTCTGCAAGAAGCAGCTGACCTGTTATAAATGCATTTCCAATGTAATGTCAGGCATAAGATCCCATTTAGCTTCTTGTCAGTATGGAGGAGAAATGGGTTCTTACAGTGAAAAACAGCACAGGACTCTGGAAAAAAAAGTATGTTCCCACTGCATGAGATTACCAGCGGCCCTTATAAGATCTGTGGATATTAGCAGGGTTGGGGTGGAGATAGATAATCCATTTTCTGGCAAGGGTTCATATAAACGAAAGACACGTGCAACATGAATTCCTATAAACTATGGCAGAGAACAAAAATTCATCCTCACAATCCCAATTCTGAAGCTAATGTGAAGCTTATGAACTCTGAACAAATATTCAAATAAGATTTTTGGTAAACTTCATTCAAATAAATTGCCCTCCTACATGGATTTCTGTCAACGTCACCCCCCCACCCATGCAAATCTGTCCTTACTGTATATTTACAATGGTAATGAAAATGCTTCTCGTGCTTCCCTGCCATTTCTCTATTTCTTTTTATCACCAGAGGCACTACATGGCAAAATCATTCCTGACAACTTATTTAGAATGATTTGCATAGTCAGACGGAAGGCTCTTTGTGAACTGTGTCATAGCAAATCTTTTATTTATTTCTTTTTTGGTTTAAATATTTATGAGTGAGTGAAGTCTCAATTGTAATGCAAATGCCACGTGATGCAAACTTTCACTCAAATCGTCCAAAACGTCAAGCCGTACCGAAAAACCGTGGGAGGTGCAAAGCGGAAATCCTTTCTAAGTGCAAAATGGCTGCTAAATAAATAAAAAGAAAGCAGCCATAGGTGCCTTTCCTCCCCTCAGTTTGGCATCTCTAAAATATTAACTGGCCAGTGGGTCTGTCTAAAGATCTGCCTGAACAGTGAGAAAACTTATCTCAGAAATAAACAAAAACCTTTGATGCTGCTATACACTTGATTCAAGTTTTAAAGTAGAAATCTACAATCAATCTTTTTATTTTATTACAGTCAATAGTAACAGTGAAATGAGGATTTATGCATTTAATGAACACATCCTAGCATAGATATTGAGAATTGCAGAGAGTCAGTGTAGACAATCATCTATTACCTAGACTAATCCTAGCAATAATACAGTACAAGGTAAAGGCTTTTCTTTTGTTGTAAGCACTCAAGCTGAAAGGTTTCACAAAGTCAAATAAAAGTGGGTTTGGAGTGCCTCGTTCAGCGCAAGGAGTGTATCTGCAAATATAATATGGGTATATTGTTTGTGATCTGGAAGATTTGATGAAAAATATAGGAGGGTAGTTATGATCAGACACAAGCCAATTATGGGCTATTTATGGTGCATGACATTCTAGAAAAGAGAACAAGAGGAAGAAGGGAGGGTAGAGTACAGGGCAGAAGAGTAGTAAACTAACAAGCCAGTGAGGCTTCATCGACTCCACACATCCATTTTTTCTTCATCCATTTTCCCTACCACTTATCATTTTCTGGACCTACACAGGGTCAAAGGGAACCTGGAGTATATCCCAGGTCATTCACACATGACAGACAATTTAGAGATGCCAATTAGCCTACAACACATCTTAGATTTGGGGACGAAGCCAGGGTACCTGGAGAAAACCCCCTGAAGCACAGGGAAAAAATGCAAACTACACACAGATAGGAACCAAACCCACAACCCTAGAGCTGCGAGGCAACCATGCTCAAGTCTGATTGGGCAGAAGGTGTTGGTTGATTAGGGGGGTTTTTTTTGGCACTAGTGCCAGCTGTAATTCAAATCTAATGTTATTGTGTTTAATAAAAAAAAATTAATGCTGAGCAAAGAAACAGTAATCATATGGTGATGTTTTCTGTAACAACATGTTTATTCAGTGAAGTTATCAGTGACCATGTGCTGTGCCATTTTGCAAGTTTTCAGCTACAGATGTGTCCTAAAGAAGGAGGATTAGTGCTTTCTGTTTTTTGGCTAACATGATAAACTACATTTTTTGTCTAGTTAATTTCTAAAAGAGAAGAAATGAGACTTAAACGATGTTGATAGCTTCAGTAATATAAGCGATAACAAGAACAATCTTCTACTCCATGACAATTTGCTGTGGTATAAGAGGAATAAAACAACCTTATCCATTATTTTCTAAAACATCACAGCCGTAATCTTTTACTCCTCACTTTTATTTTAGATTACAATTATTTTAAATCCTACATAATATCTTTAATATCTAACATTACAAATGTTAGGTCATAGAACCCCTTCCTCCAAACCACTCCACTCCTCTATGTATCCTTCAACTAAATGATTCATCCATCAAAGAAACAAGTGGTTTTAGTGTGTTTCCTGGAACACTAAATTATTGTTCATGATAGCAAATATCCCTCAGAGATCTTTGCACTGACTAATAAAAAGCTGATTTTGTTAAAAAGAACATGCACTAGATACAGGAACAAGTCAAGATGAAGGTGAGCATGACCTTCGGGTGGGTCAAAAAAGAGACTACAGAACTAAAAAAATTGCCAAGGAAAGATAGCTGTTGCACTTTTTTTTTAAGAATACACTCCACAACACATGCTCTCTTTTGCCATCAGATCTATGCATGGACTTGCAATTTAAAAGGGAAGGAAGGATAAGCATGGCTTTACCCTACCCTGAGCTCCACAGTCTCATCCCCATGGTAACGCCACATCTGCAGGCACGGAAGCTTTCTATTCAGACAGCTCATCAGTGATGTTAGTCACACAGTATCAGGCCTCCATACCACCATCAGCACTGGCTTTATCCTTGTAGACCAGAAACAGCTCTATCAAATGTGCAGTGTGTGAAGATAAAAGGCAGCTTACAATATAGAAAAGATTTCTTTGGGAAATAAATGAAAATGGCGATAGCAGTATAATACAGTTCAGAAAAGGGCAAGCAGTTATGTTAATAAATCGTTCAGCCCAATAAATCAAAGCACTTCCTTGTTCCAGGGGGTTTTGTGTCTAACTATTTGTTGTAGAGGTGTTTTTCCAGCTGGTTTCTATTTCTGGATGTTCCATTAAATATGTGCTCATTCGCTGGTGTGACACATACACAGCCTACCTCATACACCAGCTGTATTTCTATTATGCAATGCTGTACAGTCTCTGTAACCTTGAAGTAATTGGCTAGAATTGAAAAAAATGCTCTATTGAAATGCCTAATCTTTGACAATTTGATGTGCTCAGATAAACGAGTGTAATAGAGTGCAGGACCACTGCTTCATATTTTATGAGGACAGATATGCATGTCACTAGTGCTAGGCCTTATCTCCCGATCCTAAATCCCGATAGCTGAAAGATGCCTTTGCTTTAGAATGAAAGCACTTTGTGTAATTTATTTGAGGTAATGGGAATAGGGATGTCAAACTTCAAAATAGTTATTACTTGGCTGTATCATGGGTTACACTGTGCAACCCTAATATATATTCTCCAAAGAGTAAGGATGGCATTTCGGATAAGCAGTTTCATTTTGGCTGATAATGTTGTAGGAGATCAGTCTATTAAGTCAGTATTGTAGAAACTCTCTGTTGTTGGGTTCAAAGAGTTTAAGCAAGGTGTAAATCACAACACAAAATAATCAACGACAGCCTGGTGTACTGTGGTCCAATGCAAAGAAGATTATTTTTTTATTTTTATTTATTTTTTTGTATTTTAAGGCTTTATTCCTCTTATAGCATACCATAGCAATATGACCACATATCAACATTACCACATATGAACATTACCACATTCTTTTATAGCTTCCTTTAAATTTGTGTAAGATGTGGAAGACAATATAGTTATAGCAGGGATAAACGGTCATTCTATCACTACTTTCTCTTTTTCTCTCTCATGAAGATGCCGGATACTCCAGCAGTACCTCGTCCTTTATGTGCCCGGCGTTGTTGAGTCGTGCTTACTGGGTAGGAGGGATGTGAAGCCCTCTCTTCCCTATCAATCACAGCGACACTAGGTAATCATGGACGTGTGTGAGCTCATGCATGTGGAAGGAGGAGTGGGTTACGCTGCCCTGTGACAGCACGAGCAGCAGTTTGAAACGATGCAGCTGGCTGCCTTCATGTATCTCAGAGAAAGCACATGATTGCCTGCACACTCCCAGGTTTGACGCTATCATAAAATAGGACGAGCTGATTGGAGGTCAGAAAATGAGAGAAAACCCCAAAATATACCATCATGCATTAATATAAAGCTGTGACTTAAATTACAGGCAGCACTATTGTCTAAGTAGATTATTAGTATTGTAGAATAATACTAACATTAATTCAATTCATTTTTTATTTGAAATGGCAAATGTATGCATTTATATGCACACATACATAACTGTGTAGTACATATAAAAGTATTGATAGATACATAAAGATACCACAGAAAATAGAAGTCACAATAGAAGACTAAGTGCGCCAGAAAATGTCAGACCTTTGATGAAGAACAGATGTAAGTTTTTCCACAGCTCAATTCAATTTTATTTATATAGTGCTTTTAATGTGGACCTTATCACAAAGTAGCTTTACAGGAATCTAAAATTTAGAATAAAAATTATTTTAAAAAAATGTCCTGAGGCAACACTGGTAAGGACAAACTCCTTGAGATGAAATAAGGAAGTAGCCTTTCAAGGAACCATTCATCCTTTCATTTATAATGTGATTATAAATAACTTCCCTTTAATAGCTCTATATAGTCAACTACATTTATTCAACCAGGAAGTTTCGAGCAACTGATGATTATGAGGATCAGGATTTCTGATTTAATTATGGTTTATTACAGTTCGATGATGGAGACACAAGCACAAAACCGACTGCGGCAACAACAGTTCAAAGCTATGACCAGAACACCGCCATTGTCTTCATGTGATACTTCTTTTCACGTCAGATAAAGTCATATATTACTATTGTCATAAAAGAATTATTCAGCAGCTAATGAGCAATGAGATGTAAGATGTAGATTTAATAATCAGTCCAAACAATGCATGGATTTATTAAAAATGCAGGAAATCTGAAATAACATCACTACCTTTGTCCTTTGCTAATTAGAGATATAACTGCAAAAGCAAAGAACAGAATGAATTTAAAGCCAACATTACACACGGAAGTTTCGTAAAACATGGCTGTAATGTTTATTCTATCCTGATGAATACCAGTGAAGGTTAATTACCTGTCTCGTAGTGTTTTGTTTAACAGTTATATACTATATTTGTTCCTACACCACTTTTACTCTGTGCAATTTATCCCTGCTACCCAAGACGCTGAGCTGATTTCTGTCGAGAATAAATAATAAAAGACTAGAAAACAGAAGAAAACAAAAATAAAGGCAACTTTTGAGGCAGCTGGAAGCTTTAATGTATTGTGTCATGCCTACGCACAAAATGGAGTACAACGCTGCTTGGGAGGGAAGAACCTGTCACTCAGCTTTATACAATTTTCTCAACTCATGAAACCTGTAATTATGGGTTAGTACGTGGCTTGTATTGACTAACATGTGGACAGTGAAATGTTTCTGGCCATAAACTGACACTAAAATCTACAACAAAATAACAGCTTTAAGAATGCTAAAGGTAAACTAGAGCAGCTTCTGAATTGTGGATGTTTGAGAAAAAAAAACAGAAGAAGAGGAGGCTCACTTCATGCAGATTTATAGAGACTAGAATCTGTTGTTGTTATTTACTGACATTCGGGAGCAGACAGGGCTTATGATTGTGGTGCCGCTATTCGCCGCATGTCAAGTGCGGCTCAGACATTCACGCAGACGTCAGATTTCAAATAAAGAATACAAAAAAAACAGAAAGAAACATTTAAGAATCTATCAATCCACTCGAATTCACAACATACAGAGTGACTTGTTGGTTCATTGCTAAGCTTTTCCGTTCTTTTTTCCCCTCCTTTCCTTCAGCTTCTCCATGTTTGGGACACCTCACAATCACATGCTTGTAGGTAAACTGGATTCTTTAAATGGCAATGGACTTGTGACTCGTTCAGGTTGCATTTCTCTCTCAGCTTAGACTCTGGATCCATGGCAAACGTAGCCAGGCTGAAGGGCTTAATGAAGATGAATGAATGAATAATTGTCAGCTGCTGTTATAGCAAATTATTAATAATTAATAATTAGCATCTAATGAGCAATCAGACTTGAGATTTCAGATTTTCAGATACAGTGCTGTGTTATGAACAATGTATGGAAACATTACAAATGCAGGAGATATCTGAAATAATTTCACTACCACTGTTCTTTGCTCAATAATTGATGGAACTGCAAAAGCACTTAATAAAGATGAATGAATTCATTAATTAATGATTGAATGAATGAATAAAAGTTAAAAGCTGTACAACTGACTTCCTGTTTTTTCCTCTTTAAAAAAAAAAGCACATTTTCCCTCTTATTTTTACAAAAACTAATGAAGTCTTCTTTAAAATATGAATCAGTATATGACATTATATAATTGTCAGATGCTGAAAGCAGAACGATGAGCAAGATTTGCTCTGCTCGTAAACAGATATCCATTGCTCTGAAAAACATGAATATATTCAACACAAAAGGTTTTATCCCATTTACACACTAGGTAACATTTACACATATCACCAAATCCATTCACATCAGTCATCTATATATATTATTCATAATCAGTGGGTTTTTTTTTTCTTTTTTACAATATCTCTATTTTTCCTCTGTTCTGTACAGGCAATTCAATTTTACTCACTCACTCATTTTCTACCGCTTATCCGAACTACCTCGGGTCACGGGGAGCCTGTGCCTATCTCAGGCGTCATTGGGCATCAAGGCAGGATACACCCTGGACGGAGTGCCAACCCATCGCAGGGCACACACACACTCTCATTCACTCACGCACTCACACACTACGGACAATTTTCCAGAGATGCCAATCAACCTACCATGCATGTCTTTGGACCGGGGGAGGAAACCGGAGTACCCGGAGGAAACCCCCGAGGCACGGGGAGAACATACAAACTCCACACACACAAGGTGGAGGCGGGAATCGAACCCCCAACCCTGGAGGTGTGAGGCAAACGTGCTAACCACTAAGCCACCGTGCCCCCCTGCCCCCCAATTCAATTTTATTTAATTTTAATATTATATTTTATTTCTTAAATTCTGTTTTTACTATTATATTCTTATTCTAGTTTTATTGCACCTCTGACAGTTGTAAAGCATGTTTTGCTATGTAACGCTGTATATATGACTAATGACATTTAAATTTAAATTTCACACAAATTTAAGTCGGCAGTCTCTGGATTATGAACTGCTAAAATGAAACATTCTGGTGTGGAGATTTTGGGTTTGTATATACTGTAAAATGCAGCAGTGTATGTCTGCATTATATCATACGATGAAGGAGAAGTAGTGTTTCCTCTCTACTTGCACTCTACTGTCTTCACTCCCACTGGTAGATGCTGCACCAAGTTGCTCCATCGTTGCCTAATGCTAACGTATTCTCAACGTTGTCACATCACTGAATACAACTACTGTTGCTGGTGCTGTGGTCGCTTATGTTGCAGGACGTCTCCAGCTCTCATGCTAAATGGGGGACGCGGTAGCTTAGTGGTTAAGGTGTTGAACTACTGCTTCGAAAATTGTGAGTTAAATCTCAGGTCTAACAAGCTACCACTGATGGGCCCCTAAGCAAGGACCTTAAACCTCAATTGCTCGGTTGTACAAAACGAGTTATAATGGAAGTTGCTCTGAATGAGGTCGTCCGCCAAATGAATAGTCTCTGGTCGCTTTTTTACTGTGTATGAATGTAGCATTATACTTTGGATTGAAGAAATTTTGCACACTTTGTGTTTGTTCCGATTCATCATCGTTTTCTCCTCAGACTCATTCTCCTCATTCCCATTTCACATCCGTTTCACAACTACATTTGAGAGGATGACATTTTGCGACTGAATAGGATTGTATTCTGATGATACTGAGGCACTGTGAAAAGCAAATCAGTGAAAAGCAGCATCATTTTAAGTGCATGCAAAGATCTGGATCTGTCTTATAAGTTTGAAAGTTTTTTCCCCCTTAGAATAGCTTAAGAACAAGATTCTGCTAAAGAATGAAGCTATTGTTTCATTGATTTTTTTTTGGCAGTGAAATAACAGCACATCAGCAATAATCTCTGAAGTAGATCTATTTTATAACTGAGGTAAAAGTTTAAATCATGAATAAGCTAGAAAAAAGGTTTAGCATTAGAGTATTATACTTTAACCTGGATGTATTCAGATTTATTTTTCTTATTCAATTTTTACTAAAATACTAAAGTACTGATGCTTCTATATGAAGACATTTCAAGATGGTTAAACTTCAGTTAAAACCGAAAACGATGGACACTGTCACAAAGCAACTTCACAGGAATATAATAATGCAGAATGAAAACGACAACGTGCTGTGATTATCACTAATGAGCAAGCCTGAGGCAAAAGTGGTAAGAAAAAACTCCCAGAGATGACATGAGAAGGAAACCTTGAGAGGAACCAGACTCAAATCCATCCTCATCTGGGTGACACTAGATGCATTTATAAATAAGTTCTCTTCTGTATTTGGAAACAAAATCTTATCTGCTGCCTTAAAACGTGAGTAAATTCAACTTGAAAGTAAGCTTTGTTTGAACTCACAGGCTCTCAGGCCTTACAGTGTATTTACCTTCATTCTACTTCAATGAACAAATGCATTTCCATTACTGTTACCAGTCAGGCTTAAGAGTCTCCTTAATGTTGTTGTTCTTTTGGTTGCTGCCTGTTTGGAGGCACCATATTGGATTGTATTTGGTCCTCATATTTGATTTGGCACAGGTTTTACACCGGATGACCTTTCTGATGCAACCATTTTTTTATCCAGGCTTGGGACCGGCACTGAGAGTTAACCCCAAGTGGCTGAGTTAGCTAACCTGCCTGAGAATCAAACCCAGGCCGTGGCAATGAGAGAGCGGGATCTTTCTACTAGACTACCAGTTAAGTAGTCTCCCTAATATCCCTCAGAAATCTTCACATATTCCCAAATCCCTGCCTGAAGACCTTTTCCATCTCATACCACTGCAGAAGAGAAAGGCTTCCTGCTTTGTTACACTCACGCTTCATATAAAGTAAAATAACACTATTGCATATGAGCAAAAACATTGTAGCAGTCTATTCTTCTTGCTCTTTTTTTAATTAGAGACTGACAATTTTAGTTTATTAGCTACACAGTACATTACACCCATGGCAAGCTATTAATTTTCACCCAGCATGTTGCCGGACAGTTAGGGACCCACCGTCCTGAATTATGCTATTCCATTAAAGGCAGTATTTCTGAGGAGTGATGCCTAAAGAGGCTTTATTCCATTTCTCATCCCCAGAGCTTCACCATCAACAGAACTATATCACCTCTCCAGGGAGAAAGCGAATTTAAAAGCAAGCACATTTTGCTAACAAATCACTCTTATTGATTATCAGTTGCTTGCAATATTACACTTTGCTGCATGGGCAAAGTGTAAACTAAGTAAGTTTCAGGAGGTACTGGAGGATCTAAGAGTCTCCCAGGTCCAATATAGAGAGCAGTTTAAAACACATTCGTAGTAAAATGTAACACTGTTTACAAATCATGCCTCAAATAAATGAGTCTTCCACTCATGATAAACTTATGTTAAAACATCTGGAGTTATGTGTATAATTGCCTATCCATCACTTCCTTTCAACAGATTCTCAGATTCCCAGCCATGAGAATGATTTCACAACATTCTTCTGGTACTCATTTGTTTTCAAAGGCATTCTTAAGCCCTATTTGGACGGGATTAGTTTTATGTGGGGATGTGGGGGTAAAGTAATTATTACCAGAGCTTCTCGGTGATTTTAGTCCCGTCCGAATGTGCCATCTCGGTAATCATTACGGACAATAGCCCTATTCGGACGGGATTAGTTTTAGGTGGGGACGTGGGGGTAAAGTAATTATTACCAGAGCTTCTCGGGGATTTTAGTCCCGTCTGTTGCCATCTTGGTAATCATTATGGACAATGTCAGTAAAGATTACGGCGACTTTTACCATCTGTAAAAAGGTCGGAAAAATTACCTCAGGTAATACTAATTCTGTCCGAATAGACCCGCTGTAAATATGTACGGTAAAATGCCGTCATTTCCTGTTTAAAAGTAGTTTTTGGCGCGTTTTGCAAGCATGGAGACGCCATGTTGTCTGTTTGCGCACGTGATAACAGGAAGCAATGTCATACGCACATGACGACAAGGAGGTTACTGTGGTGCGTAAAAGAAAGTTACCCCTCCCACTTCTGCTAGTTTTACTGAGATGTCTTGTCCCGTGCGAATTGGCCAATTAATATTACAGACGTCCTGAGGTAAAATTGCATTACTCCACGTCCCCACGTAAAACTAATCCCGTCTGAATAGGGCTAATGTCAGTAAAGATTACGGCGACTTTTACCTTCTGTAAAAAGGTCCGGAAAAATGACCTCAGGTAATACTAATCCCGTCCGAATAGACCCGCTGTAAATATGTACGGTATAATTCCGTCATTTCCTGTTTAAAAGTAGTTTTTGGCGCGTTTTGCAAGCATGGAGGCACCATGTTGTCTGTTTGCGCACGTGATAACAGGAAGCAACGTCATACGCACATGACGACAAGGAGGTTACTGTGGTGCGTAAAGCGAGTTACCCCTCCCACTTCTGCTAGTTTTACTGAGATGTCTTGTCCCGTGTGAATTGGCCAATTAATATTACAGACGTCCTGAGGTAAAATTGCATTAATCCACGTCCCCATGTAAAACTAATCCCGTCCGAATAGGGCTTTAGGGAGCTTTTGTGCTGGAAATTTAGTTTGAAACAGAAAAGGGTTTACATGAGATATTGGTAATGTGAAAGCTGTCTTGTATTATAAACTATCAGGTCTAAAAGCACTGCTAGTTAAAGATGTACAAGGACGAAAATGCAAAAAAAACTTCAGCCAACTCCATTACAGAAACATTGAATACACTGACAAAGAGGATCCATGAAAACCCCTTGACCTTAAATGTTCATAGCTGTTTTGTATTGAGAGATGAGTGAGGATTCTTAGGACGATTTGATTTGATTTGTAATTCTGCATTCTGAAAAATTTGATAGTTATTTCTTTTTGTACTATAAATAAATATGTATTGATTTAAAATTTTTCTAGTCATCAAACTATCCTGGTTAATTCTTTTTCGGCTCTATCAGACCTTTTCAGCTAATTAACATTTTACAATTTCTTAAACTTTCCTAATTAACATTTTACGAAATCGTAAGCATACCTAAGGAAATTCTGTAAATCAAAGATAACTTAAGATAATTTATTTAATGAATTTAATGCATCCAATCAATATAAACACCAGATATCAAACCGATAGTCATGATTCGTTTATTCCCTCTGGATGAAGTACTTAAACTAGCACTTAAATACAAGCATAAAAAATTTATTTATTTATTGATACACCAATTCAATTCAATTTTATTTCTGTAGCACTTTTAACAATGGACATGGTCTTAAAGCAGTTTATAGAAATAGAATATTTTTAGAATTTTAGATTAAAATTTCTATGCATCCTCAATGAGCAAGTCAGAGAACTTTCAGAAACCTTGAGAGGAACCAGATTCAAAAAGGAACCCATCCTCATTTAGGTGACACCAGCGTACTTAATTATAAATCAATATAAACACTGGAGAGTGTAAACTACCATGATTATAAATAATATCCTTTCTACCATCATTTGGAGTCGTGTAACCAGGAGCTCCGGAACAACTCAAAAATCATTTGACATCATTATTGATTTACTGTAACACCATCTCCTCCATGTTGGAGCCTTCAAATGTTCAACAAAGGAGATACAGCATGTGTAGAATGTTGTTTTGTGTATTGATTACAAGGTTGTTCTCTTTAAAGTCCTCATGGGGTTGGCAACTTCTCTTCAAATATCTGAAATCTTTATGAAACGGAATCCAACTGGAGCTGGTCTGTCTCTAGATATCTTGGGATTCTCACAGGGTTGGCTGTTTTTCTTTGAGGTCTGAAATCTTCATAGCATCAGTCCACTGCCAGTCCACATGCGCACACACACTTTCACACCACTGGGCAATTTATCATACCTGCTATTGAACCCACATGCATGTTTTTGATCCAGCAAACCAGAGAGCACTGAGGAAACCCACGCAAAAACACTGCAAGAGAACTAACAGAACTTCAACTCAACTTGGACAGTAACCTGAGCTCCGGGTTATACCTGAGACCCTGGAGCTGTGTGGCAACAACACTACACACTACCCACTACCTAGTGCACCACTGTGTCGCTTCACCAACACTAAAATTAACTCATAATCTGACTTGCTGTCAGAATTGTGGTCCTAGACTTCATGTTCTTCTTCTTTTTCTTCTTACTGATGTTTGGAAATCTTCTCTTTCTATAACAATGCAGGAGGTATTAACAGACATGGACGTTTAAAACCTTTCCCTGGGAATTACGTGAATTATTAATAATATATTAGTAGACTGGAATAAATGCCTTATGCTGAAGTGACTAGACAGAGTGCATTAACTTGTTATAAACTCAATCGCTTCTGATTAAGGAACACAATTTAAGACTTATAGAAAATATCCTACACTAATACATTGTCCCCAAGCAAATTAAAGATTGTCCATCACTCGAAACTCCCATTCGCTTACAGAAAGCACAGCACAAATCGACCTTAACTTAGTGCACCCTATATAGTATGTCCACAAAGGGTAATTACTCAGACAGGCCTTTTTTGCTTTCCACTGAGGCTTAGAGGGTGTAACGTCTGCTGGCTTTTTGGTGAAAGGGAAAATATTGAAATGTGTAATTAAATGAGCCAGTAAACAAATAAAACTTCTGTCTTTGTGGCGACAGAGCGTGTGCAGAGTGCTTGTTCAACATCATTAATGCCACAGTATAATAGCACACTCAGTCTCAACACTGCAAAAAAGAAAAAGAGACTTGAAAGCTGAATGTAATACAGTGGCTACAGGGGTTTCAAGAAGCTTTTCAAACTAAGCAAGCTTTTCAAACTCATACACACACCATACCACATTCTCATCACACTCCTCTGGAACCTTTTTATAGAACGTGTAAGAAGATGGTTTATGCTGTGGCCTTGGCGTTGATGTATGGGAAAAAAACTGTCAATTGTAAGGCTTTGCTTGGGAGCGAATCTTTCTTTTCATTAGGTTTCTAAAACTTGATCAATCTGGAAGACGAGGTATAGCGATATTTATTATTAGTGGAAGTCAGCCATTTGATATCTTTACCTGCTCTTTTGTACAGAACATAAGCTCCAATGACGAAATGGAATGGCGTGTGGAAAATGTTTAAACATTGTGGAGATTTTTGCCGTAAGAAAAAAAAAACACTCCTAAAAAATTACAGCTCTTGGTCATCAGCAGGTCCCACGGGATCCAAATCCTGATCAACACCTTGAAAGTACTGCATCTTTACTGCTGAGTGCCTTGGACATGAGGTCAGCTTTGTCCTCGCAGTCATTATGTCATCGATTCTTTGTCTGCCCGTAGTGAGGGTCTTTATTTCTTCTAATCAAATGTAAATGGACAATTATTAACAGTCGACATCATGGACAGCAGCTTAGACAAGCAGTAAATGTCACAGAGGTATGCAGCAGCGTATTAATGGACTAATTTATTTATGATGCTTGTTGAGACCATGGGTTGAAACTATGCATTAACACAGGCAGTAAATGTCACAGACAAAAGCACACGGTTGAGTTTTAAAGAGTTAATTTATTTATGCTCATCTTCAGCGGTCCTTCACTGCACAGCATTTCATACATACAGTTTTCCAAAGCCTCTCTTATCTGAGATGTACTGTAGGTGGGTCCCCTCCCTACTCACAAGCGTTTGCATACTTTTCTGAGGAAGACCATGTGCAAGCCAGGAACACACACTTCACACAAACACACACAAACACACACACACACAGCATGAGATCATAAAGATGATGATGATTTAATTACCTATTCATTTTAAATCTATGCATTTGATAATTTAGATTATTATTAAATCCCTGACACAAACCAACAACACACAAAATAAAAAAAACAGCAAATGAACAAAGAGGCACAGCGTGGGTGCTGGCTGAGGTATTGCCTATGGTTGAAAACCTTATCTAAAAATAAGGATTTCCCAACAGAAAAAGGCTTGCACACATAACATGGTGTGGACGTGTGTGAGCAGAAATGTTGTGTGTGCCACATTTATCCTGATCTACTCTGTTTTGGTTTCTTGGCTGAACAGCGAGCCATTCATGACGAAGAGTGGGAGAAATTAACATTAGAAATCAAGCCAAAAGTAGAACATTTTAGTGCTTACTCTAATTTTTGAAAATAATTGACAAGCATTTAAGGTAATAGAGTGGTTGTTTCGGTCCAGATCGGATTGCAATTCTTCCCAACTTTTCAGCTGCCAACACAAACTACACATAAGGGCTCAACTCTACACACTTCATATATGAAAGCTGCCTTGGTTTTATGGGAATGTTTTATGTGCATGTCTGCTTATTTATTGCATTGTTATCCAGGGTTTTGGAGATCAATAGCGCACATTTAATCATCAGCTTAGAATAAACAAAGGAAAAAAAAAGATTTTTTACGACTGTAGAGTTTATCGAAATGAATAGAATAAATCCTGACACATTGATAAATATATTGATTAGCCATGCAGTCGACATCCTGAGGCTAAACGACCCTTGCAGTTAATAGAAAGATACTGCTACACCTCTGGCACCAGTATAATGACAAGGCCACTGATTCAAGCTGAAAGTTTGGCAATACCACAGGTTTATTTTTTGACAATTTTAACACAGAAAGCCAGTCTTTTCAGAGACACCGAGCTCTTCCTGTGTGAGTAAGAACATGAATGACCTGGAGGAGCATTGGGGCACTTTGAAAAGGGTGGTAGTGAAAACCTAACCCTTTGATACACTGAGATCTATATTAGTTTTAATGTCAAAGTTTCATGCTAGGCATTTTCTGTTAGATTTTTATTCTTTACAATGCTTTTAAAAATGAAAAATTCATCTACAGAGATATGGAGAGTTTGTTGTAAATTTGTTTACAAATAAACAATATATTTTCTCAGACAAACAACCAATAGTTGCTTTTGTTGTTTCTATAGTAATTGTTGATAATAATAATGGCTTTAATCCTATTTAAATAAGAATAAAAAATCTTGACAATTCCTAAATTATTGTGTTGTTTATGTTGCACTACATATGTATGATAAAGGAACATATATTCCTCAGCTGTGCACATTGATTATGTATGTTACCTACAATGCTGAATGTGTTTAGAAAGTGTTCATTGAATATATATCGAATGAAATATACTATCATCTATTTTTCAACCTACAAACATAATTGATAAATTGGTAACAGAGAGATCTTATGTCCATTGCTAAATAACATTCATTTCCTGTTACATTTTGAATCCTTTAACCTGTTTGCAGCCCTGATGCTAAATCCTTTGGAAGCAGAGGATTACATTCATTCAATCGTTTTGCAGGGAGTCGCTAATCTTGGTGATATTAACACACCACGCTCTGGGATGAAATACTATCTGTATATAGTGTAATTCAATCGCAAAAAAAGACAGCGCGGCTAATTAGTCTAGTGAAATCAGGCTGCATTAGAGCTTGTTTCCTTGCTGTGCAGGGAGCAGGCATTAGCACTCAGGTGGTAATGCTATAGGCTTTTTTTTTTTACACCGCTGCTACATTTAGGCCTTTTGAAGCGAGTTAGGCACACAGTATACAGCATCTCTACAATCCTTAGAGAAATGTGCTGTGCATATGGTAAAGTGCATTCCATCACCATTAAAAGCTCCAAAACAAAGTGCAGGCCAAAAGTTTTTTCAACCAACAATCCCTCCAGGTCAATTCAGAGGAGGTGCTGTTCATTAGACCTGCTACTGTGTAAGGAGGCTATAGTTATGCAACAGATTTGGAGAATACCTAGACAGAAATCCAATACAAATTCAATTCATTAGTGTAATGAATATCATTAAATGCAGACATCAGTAAGAAAGGTAATGAAAGGAGTGGAGAAGGATGTAGAAAATAAATTGAGAGGAAAAGAGTAGAAAGATAAAGTTAAATGAAATGACACAGCTGCTTTTTGTTTTATGGATGATTTGTGATTAGTCTGTCATTTTAATACGTTAACAGAATAGCCAGGGGTTATAGTAGCTTAGTGGTTTGCCTCATACTGTAGATCGAGGCATACTGTAGCTTCGACTCACATCTCCACCCTGTGTGTTTGTGGAGTTTTTGCAGGTTGTTTTGTTGCTCTAGGGGTTTCCTCTATGGTACTCCAGTTTCCTCCCTCAGTCCAAAAACGTGTGATTGTCCTTTCTAACACCTTTAACTTTTCATTCATGCTTATTTTTATCAAGCGCATTCACATGAAGTTAGTTCTGTCCTGACTACATTACCATCAGCCACTGCACATCACGAGATCATGAACATCTGAGTCACATTAATGTCTAATGAGCACTAGTTTTTAAGTTCTGTCATTTGGGGCACTTTGTTGTGTTCTCCTTATGTTCTTGTGTCTTTGCCTAGTTCTTGATCTTCTAGCTCATGTTCTCAGTGTCTGTTTCGTGTTGTGCTTATCGAACCATCATCTGCACTTGCATCCACCTCCGTCTCCATATCCTGCTAATTTTACATGACAAAACCTCTATTCAAAGGAAAGAATTACTCCTTTAAAAATACCATATAACTATCATTGAAATAAATCTTCAAGTTAGGTTAACTAGATTACAGATTGAAAAAAAATAATTTGGGTGCTAACAGGGTGTGTGTAATGTCACCATCTGAGCAGAACAGTCTACAATAGCACTATCAGTTAACGTGATCTGTAATTTAATTGGTCATGAGCGTGGTGGTGCTGTGTAACCATATTGACCCTAACCATGGTTCCTTTGTCTATATGTTTTCTCTTCTTCCTTACTTTGATGACATATGAAACTTTCAAGCTGAGCTATGAATGCCGACTTTTTTTTTTCCTCAGGTGACCAGAGATGCAAACGATAAACTTTAAATTTGATGGTCTGTATGAGGACCTACCTCATGAGGTACACATTGGGATTTCTGCTGTATTGTTCAGGAAGTCATGTAGGGTGTGAACAGTTAGGGGGTTTTCACACTGGGAACGTTTACCGCAGTCTGGATCTGAGTGTGATTCCTCCTAGCACCCCTGCAGCCTTGGGTTGGTTTCAGACTCACATGATTCTATCAAGCTTCTAGCTTATTCATTGAGGTAAGTTGATTTTATCGTCTATCTTATGTCATCAGGAGAACACAAAGCTGCCATTATACACAATAAGGTATCTCACCTCTTATGTGTCCTACAATGTTCCCCTGTCTCTCATGGTACACGTGTGTCGTGAAAACGAATGATGTCGTCACTGAACAAGTGAGAACATTCACAGAATCGTGGTATAGATACAGTGTAATCGCCTCCTACAGGTAGTCTCGGGTTCAGTACCATGCTGCTCTTCTTGCTCCACATGACAGCTTTCACATTGCCAATTTCTCATGCAAACCCTGCTCTGTTTTATACTAAGCTGTCAGTGTGAAAGCCACCTAAAATCATTCATAGTGAAGCTTAACAAAGCTTAAGCAAAGCAGTATTGAACTGGGCGTAGAATAATCAATACAATTTTTTAAAGTCATAAACTGTTCATTTGTACAAATCCATATAACTTCTCTGGCAATGTGGTAGCTCTAATTTAGCAGTTCTGTATTTCAACACTTGAATTTAGATTGTTGTGTGTAGGATATAGCCTACAGACATTTGCCTGCAGGATGCCCACTACACACACACAGAGACATCGCACACATAATATATAGAATATACTGAGGTAGAAGGAAACTAGAATACCACTGTACAGCCTTTAACCAGATAACAAGCTTAAACCATGAACTCTAGAGCTGTGCAGCATCATGTAACATCTGCCACTTTCCTTGGCTTGACCTGACCTCCCAGAATGCACCATTGTTGCAGCAATTGATTATTATTTGGATTCAGTTTTGCCCCTTTGACATTTAATCGCTGTCTTATATATGGCACAGAGCTCAGTGAAAACCATTCTTTTTCAGTTGAAGGTTAGTATATTTTTTTGTTATTAATACTTTAATCTCCTGTAATTTCTTCTATAAATATTAATGAAAATAAACAGAGCTGAATTAAGGCTTTGAACTGTGCAGTTTATGGAGCTGCACCGCTTCGAATTTGAATAATTCAGCTGTTCTCCACACCGACTGTATAATTTATGGATTTTAAAGGGTAAAGAAGGTGCAGTTCCAATTTTGACACACTTATTTGTGAAGTCTGAGAAGACTCTTTCAGGCTAAGAAAGTGTTTCATAGAGGAGTCTCTCATATTATAGTACATCGGCATGATTCTTGTATTGTATTTTAAAGTCCCACAAACTGGCCTTGATAACAAAAACACAAAGCGTTACAGACTGAGCAACATTCCTCAAAACCACTCAAAAAGACTTGAGAATGAGATTAACAGACAGATTTGTAACTGATCCACCGAAGATCTGTCGGTTCTGGACACTCTATGCAGCCTCCACAGATTAAACGTTATAACAGCCGTGAAGATATAATGACTATTACTGATCATTGAATTGAAATTCTTCATTTAAAGAAGGACAATCCAGACATTGTGGGTGAAACATAGAGTCAGGCTTTACAGGATGAATGTGATTGTGAAAAGCAGGGAGAAAGAGCTCTTTCACGTGTTAGATACAGCAGTTGATGGAGAACCTCTATTGTGCATTAATGAATCTCTGTGGGCCTATGGAACAAAAATGCATTTCCATACAAAAAGGCAAGTAAAAGAGTCTCATCTGGCAGATCAGAAAAGATTAGAACTGGTGTTTTTGCATATTAACAATTACAATTCCGAGTGGTGCTTTTAGCATTGTGTGACTCGAGGATGAGTAACCACAATCAGACACACACACACACACACACACACGGTTGCTTCTATGCAAGACACAGCATTCATATGCCATTTTCAAATGAATAAATGCATATCCGCAAAAAGACATTATGAGCTGTAAAACCTTTCTGATGTGATAGAGAAGTTTGCAGACTGTGAGGGAAAATGGAGGCGTAGTATTTCATTTAATTTCTGTGCATATACTTTATTTTTGTTGCGTTCTGTAAGGAGTGAAAATTCAGAGGTTTGCAGGTATTATTACAGTACATATTAAAGCATGTCTGCATATAGATTCTACTATACTGTAAATAGGAAGCATGTCAAATATTATTCTTGGCTTGCAAAATTATACAACACACTACAGACAACACGTATTGCTACAGCTATTTTACACTGCATACACCAAACGTCTTAAAGGCTGCGTGGGGGTGCTCGGGTTGTACTGTAAAGCTTATCACAATCGAAAAAATTAACACCGGTTCTTTCTACACTCTATTTAAAAGGAATCCTGAGTTAGCATGTTTAGCTCACACTTTATACAGGGTTAACAATAAATCTTGAATAATCATAATCTGATGTTGTCACGCTAAAAAAGGTTAAACTTATTATCTGCATATTTGTAGTGTCAACAACCGTGATTGCATAAATACAAACAATTTCTTCTTGTCTCAGTGAGAATAAATGTCACCATGTAAGTCCTCCTTGGCTGTTTAAAAGACTCCTGACACGCACCAAAGAAAAAAGACAAAAAGAAAACTAAACTTAAACCGTTAGACTGTTTACACAACACACAGGGATTATGTGACTGTACACAGCACATGATATGAGGCATGCACTGTTCAGTTTCTGATCGGGTGTCACATTTTAACACCGAATCATTTCACTCTGTACACTTTTAACAACGCTGTAAGGTGTTAACACTGCAAAAGTGATGCTAGAGCTGCAGGAGAGCCTGGGTAAACATGGTGCTGATACTCTTCTAAATTACAAGTGTGAAACATTCCTCATAGGTTTCCTCCGGGTACACTGGTCCAATCTAGGACAGGAATCCAATACACGCCTCTCAATACATACAGTATGTCTGTCATGAACTGGTGTCGCATCCAGGGTGTATTCCTGCCCCACACCAAGTGTTCTTGTAATAGGCTCCAGATCCTACGTTTACTGACACTAAAAATGTAATATAATTTTGGACAACAGCTCTATGTCTTCTAAATTTGAATTTTGTGTATCCATCAAGCAACAACCATCAATATGGACTCCGCGCACAGATCCTGATCGAGGCTTCATGCTATGCCTCATTGGCTTAATAATCCTTGAACCTCAGCAGCAATGAGGCGATCACTCAGTAGCTGAAAGGGAGATGGTGACCTGGTGAAGACAAGCTATCACAAACCAATTATCCACCCAGACAAGCCCTGAACTAACAACCCATATTCTTCCCCAATGCTGAATAAGGCAATTCCACAGAAAGAAGAGTTTAGCTGATGCCAATTCAATGCGAGGTAGTTGCACAATCTTAGGATTGATATATTCAAGACTGCCTTTCCTCCCACCTAAACCTACTCTTCAGCTCTTCCTCTTCCTCTGCCACCTTCTGCTCTCTACTGCCTGCTAAACAAAAAAAAAACTCCTACAAATGAGCTCCCTGACTGGCTGTGGGCTGCGCCGCCGTCTCACACTCCTGCCTCATCTGCATAAGCAATATTCCTCCTGCTCTATGGCACTCGGCTTCCATTTAGAGACTAAGAGAAGCCATTGAAATGATGTGAGGCTGCTTGTCTGCCTCAGCTCCCTATTGTTGGCCAGATCACCCGAGTCTCGACTTACCAGACAGGCAATTTATTTCTCCTAAGAGTGTTTAGGAAATCCAGAGCACATATATTTTAGCTTTTATTAAGACAGCCCCACACATACACACTACATGTTTCACCAACAGACACACTGCCACCCTCAAGCTATGATGTAGATTTTTGGGGCATTATTTATTTAATGAAAACCTTCCTTTACTTACTGAAAGAGAATAAAGCAAACACGTTCTGTACCACCTTGGGTAAACTTGTCATTTAAACCAGCCGTCTACACACACAAGACAGCGTATGGAGGACAAAGCAATTAGTGTGTGCTGAACATTTTTTCCCCCGTTTTTGCTTAAGCACAAACACTTTGCCTTGACATTATAAGTGCTATTTAAATGTCAGGAGATAGGACTAGAATCTAATATTCAGCAAGTAGTCAATGAAGGTTAATTAACACTGAGTAGTGCAGAGAAGTGTGGGAGGTTTATAATTAAATGGCCAAAGAATTTAGGCCCTCTAGTGAACAATCATATCTGCTTCCAACTATACACCGCAGTTTAACTCACAAGTGGTAACACTTCTAGGAACTCAATTCAGTGTACATTGTGGGTTTCCTGCTCTAAGGCAACTGAATCAGCTCTTGAAATCAGATGTGCCCAAAACAATACATTCATGGTCTTAATTCAGTAAGTCTACAAAAGATCTTCTGACCATGCCAAAATGTTATACAGAAACAAGATCTCAAGATGAACAAGAATGGCCAGCCTTGTGTTGGAGTACTAGAACTGCTTATGTATGGTTGGTTAAGAATATAAACAATCCTGCTTGTTGCATATGGATTCAAGGTTCTCCATAACATTCAGGCTGATTTTTTAATTCCTTACTAGAATATGCTGGAAAAGATACTGAGTGGATTTGATGATGCATTTTCTCAGAGACACAAGTGCGGGTGTTGTTGTGGGAGATTCAAATTATGCTTGCCTTGCATCAAGCTCACGGTCTTGCACCGGCTACAGCAGAGTCAGGTATAGAAACAAGGTGACATTATATCTTAATGGGCTGTTGAACTGTTGTACTCTGTACCACTTTCCTGGCTCAGCCAGAGGCCATCAAAACTCTGTAGCAGCTTCTGAAATTCACACTTGTTGACAGCTCTAGCCTTGACTGAAACAAAGCGATGGCCATTACCAGGACTGCATTTCTGACAGTGCTTAATTTAGTTATTATAAACATTTTCATCCCATCAAACCTGAAGTAGAGGTGTGTGAGGCAAAGAGGTGTTCATCTAGCACCAGAGCTTCACCAGTAATAGGATTAGTCAGGAGGACAAGAGGACAAAACGATCCATCCACTTTATTTCTGTTACCCTGTTCTAAGATTATTCCACATATAATTACTATCTACAGTATAGTGGCTGCAGCAGAAAGGTCTAAAAGGGTATCTATAGCAATTAACCCTATCCTTGTGCATCAGCTGTAGACCAACTACATCAACCCAGAACCAACCAGAACACCTATGTTTTCACACTTCTGAAAAAGCCTGTGTTTGGCTGCAGTGCCATATAACAATTCCAATGGCTAAAAACTGATCTATTAAGTCTGTAAGTTACTAGTCGTAGGAAATTATTTATATACCAAACAGCAGTGCAACCAATACCTTAGGCTGCAAAAGGATTCTACAGCTTTATGTAACGGTTTGTTGACAGAAAGAGATGGTATACTGATATATAGACAAACTGATATTTATCCCAACATCTCTAACTTCATGAAAAATAAGAACCACATCTTTGTTCTTTGACCAAAGGAGTTTTTCTGTAAACCTGGGGACATCATGGTAACTGGCAAAACTCAGATTGCTGACAGGAATAAACACAATCCACACTAGCTAAACTGATGTTTGCTTGCCTGTGGAAAAAAAATAGCTATTGCTTTCAGTCAAAGAACAAAGGAGCAACGCTCTCAAGACAGTACTGATCTCACCTAGCCAGAAAGATTATCATCTGGGTTCATCTCCTAATGATATTGTACTTGAAACCCTCTCTCTCGTATGTCATGACCACACCAGAGAAAGCCCTAATGATATATAGATCTAATATTTTATCTTTTATAATATATATATCTATATTTAATGTCTGCATTGTTTTAAATTATAACCATGTCAAGTCACATCGATCCAAATGAGTCATATATTAATTCGTAACTTATAATTAACAATAACAACAACTGACGTTTGACGGACACGAAATGCGAACTAGAGCTTGAAATTAGACGTCACAATCACAGTGGTTTGTGTTCAAATTTATAACATTTAGTTTGCAATAACATTTATAAATGTCAGTGTATGATCTGGGAATTAGATATACTAAAGCTGCAAGTGTGTTTTATGAGAGGAGGCAATCTGTCTGTGTCTCTGGGAGCCATTTGCTATTCCATAAAATCTCATTATGAGCAACTGCCATTGGTTCTACATCACAAACATAAAAAGGTCCTTTCTTGTCGCTATGGCAGACAGAAATAAGGAGTTGAGAAGAACTGTGTGCCACCTTGGACATGGTGTAGTACTGTATATGTACAGAAGGGAAGTCTGCAAGGGTTGTGTGTGTAATTACTTAATAGGACGTTGGAGCTCTTTAATAATAAAAGCGACATAGACCATGGAGATGTTCATAGGTACAGAATAAAATTTTTTTTAAAAAAAACTAGCCAAATGACATTGTAACAAGTTTACTAACCAATGTAAACAATGTAACAAGTTTACTAACCACACAAAATTACGCAAGCATGCCAGAGTATCTCACAATACATTCAGCTATTGTTCCAATACCCCCGTTTTGGGTCACTAGACTGCAAATAGATGTGCACTGCCACATTAACTTGATTAAGATGTGGAGGGGTGAAAAATGAGCAACATAAATATAAGCAGATAAACACAACCCAAGACAGACCTTATTATTATGGCAGACTATTCCCAGTGTATTACACATGAAAACAGCCACATAGATTAGCATTTTTGGTACACTAGAGGGTTTCCAGACCTCAAGTTGCCTTTGGGTCCAGCTCTTGTTAATTTTACAGGTCCTATTCTACACACTGGAGGTGTCAAGGCACACTCTACAGGCCATTTATTGCTGTCCAGGTTTCCTCAGATATATAGCATAATAGTCCATGCTTTATCCCTTGAGAATGTCCATGCTACGCCAAGCCTGGCCATTAGTTATCAGCATCCGTGTGAAGACTTACTCACGCCACCAGAGCCGCTGGAGCATTGCATTAAACATGCATAATGCATCTCTCAAAATGGGCCTGCTATTTTTTTCCCCTCCTTCTCGATTTCCTGCTTTATGACACTTTTTTTTCCTTAGCACATGACATCCCATTCCTCACCTACAGAGGACAGAGGGTTTCTTTCTTATCGCATGCATGAGACGTGAAAAGGCAAGAATCTTGATTAAATGCCTGCTCTAGACTTCTTTCAGCACTGGCTGTTATAATACTAGATGAGTCATAGCACTTTCCCCTCACGTTGAAAATCATGGGCAAGCCATTAGAGCGGACAGGATGAGAGCAGCCTCCACACAAAGAAAAAAAAATTAGCGTTCAGTTAGCATCACACACACACACATACTGACCCACTGATTCCTTTCACTGACTTCTTAGATGACCTTTAATCTTAAGAATCTTAGGTTTGTCTGGCCTGTTAATAGGAAGTGTAATGTTATATAGATGCCTCTATTGCAAAATCAGTCCATCCTTTGATGACCTTTCTAATAGTGATGTACCCTTCATAGCTGCTTTTAAAAATTATTGCATCTGAACAACTGCCGGAGAGTAAATAAGGATTAATTAACATGTAACAGATTGACACTTTAGGGGAGAGAATATTGTTTTGGAAAAAAATAATGGTTAGAAATTTAGACCTTTAAAAGTAAAGACAAATGAGCAATACTACTCATCACTGGAAAGATTGACAAGTGGTATTGCTATGGCAATTTGGCTGCAAAGTACTGTACAGGTATTAACTAGCCTCCTTGACAGCCTGTAACACCCTTGTTTGAGCTTTAAAAAAGGAAGAGAATGATTGACGTATAAAAGCACTGAAAACTTGGCAGCCACAAGCTTCCTTTCTCACAGGCAGAACAGTAAGATCGAGACCCTGGTCAAGTCTCAGGTTCAAACAGAGTCAAAAATAGTCAAAACAGTGCATGTTCAGCCTAAGCCCAATGGAGGTAAACAAAATTAATTGTTCTTCAGTCACTGCTAACAGTGATGTTCAGAGGTCAAGTGTTTTCTCCTACTTTGTCTTTGAGCCTTTGAATACTGTAGACACGAGATGATCACTCAGGCACATGCCCAGCAGTGAATGGCACAGAGAGGCATTAGAATAATTGGACCAAATCCAGATATCACAAGTATCATTGTGCACAAGGATCAGCCAAGACCATCCTCAGCCCTAAACCCTACAGCTGCTTGAAATATTGAGAATCCAATCTAGACAAATCATATCCATGTGTTTTTAAGGTCAATTAAGGCTTAAAAAAGCTGTGCTCTTGTTTACATAGTAATTCCTAATATTTCATATGTATAAGCTAATTTAAATGCCATTTTCTGTTTAATACCAAATGGGGTTTTTAAAGATTTATATGTACGTATTAAACAAATTACAAAAGACAAGGGATTGAATGGATTAGAAGGGAAAGGTCAGTAAGGAAAAGGCTTGACAACTAGCTAAACATGGTGAGTGGGGTACTGTACGTTCAATTAGACCGGATGATATTTAAACATAGACAATATAATGGTTTACTATCAATGCTGGAGAATCTTTGCCACAGCTTAAAAGCCACACACACACACACACACACACACACACACAGACACACACACACACACAGACACACACACACACACACACACACACACACACACACACATACATACACACACACTCAGGAAAAATGCCTAAAGTTAAGTTTGATTCTTTTGTTCACAAAAGCAAAATGTATACATATAATGCTCTACTGTTGAGTATTTTACATCAGAAGAAAAAAAAACATACATAAAAGCTTTCTTCTTCCAATTTATTCTCTCTTTATCATTGACCTTTACTTCTTCAAATACTTGATTTTCCATAAGGGTGAGGAGACAGTTGGGATTTCAGCTGGAACACAACACAGTAGAATACAAAGCACACTCATAACCTTCCTATTCCGTCCACACAATATACAGCACGATAGACATCATAAGATAGTGCAAGATAGCTTGGATCTAGATGGATTCATTTTTTATTTGATGCCAAAGCTAGAATAGAATGAATGACACTCAAAACTAATGTCATAAAAAAAATCGAAACAATTAGCGCTTGATTTTGTAAGTTTTGGATCGTCGATACACTCTGATTTCTTAATCATTTCTATATAAGATTTTTCACTCATCCTCATTACTGACTTGTTCACATTAATGTGTCCTATGGCATGATGATGGCTCTAAAAGAAAAGTGCGGTTAAACATTGATATTCTTAAATTGTTATACAAGATCAATAGAAGCAGTTTTTTTTAAGCGGGGCACAGTCAATTGGTGGTTAGTATGCTTGCCTCACACCCCCTGGTTGAGGGTTCAATCCCTGCCTCTGTGTGTGGAGCTGTTCTCCATGTGCAACTGGACTTTCTTCTGGGTACTCTGGTTTCCTCTCCCAGTCCCTAGACATGTGGATTTTATGATGTGTGATTGTTGTGGATAATTCTGCCATGTGATAGACTGGCATCCTGCCCAGGGTGTCCCCTGCCTTCTGCCCCAAGTTTCCTGGGATAGGCTACAGCTTCACTCTGAACCAGTAGTATGGCCAGTGTAGAGACTGGATGGATGACAAAGCCCTTGCATACTCCTTACTTGAGCCCGGATTCAACCAATCATCATCCTTCAAAATGGATCATTTTTCAGAAGACATTTTTCTCAGAGTTTCTGTTACTTAAATCTCACCTAGTCTCACAAGAAATCATACATGGTGAATAAATCTTGACATCATCTATACACTTTGATAAGGCAGAGGAAATTTACCATCTACAGCTCTGCAATTGAAAGGTTCTTCACCAGCTCCATAGTAGTTTAGAAGCTGCACAGTTTAGGACTGTAAGGCTCTACAGTGTGATGGTGGAAGCTGCACAATCCATCGCTGCAATAGCATTACCAATGCCGGAGAGAGTCTACCAGGCCACGGTCATCCGGACATTATTAATCCTATTTACCAGTTCACTGGTGTTCTATTCCACAGGCAGCATGGAAATTGGCTTATCAAAACTTTTCAATCAGTATAAAAAAATGATTTTATTGTTGCATGTCTGGTATAAAATTATCCATTAAAGTGTTGTTCAGTGTGATATATTTCTACCTCTATTGGGATAAACTTACACAGATATTCAGTAGTTGAAGATAACACCATCAGATTTTAGACGTTTATGATTAATCACTTGGGGCATCCCAGAGATTATACATTTGCTTTAAAGATATAAACATCTATGTGAAATAAAAACAAACAATTTCTGTTTTTAGTAACTTTTCTATGAATATATTGCCTGTAGTACGTTAGATAAACACAGAAATACTATAAACAGGTGGAACGTTCCATTCCATGACTTTTTGCCCTCTGGTAAAAAAGGAGTTAAGAACAATAGCCACCCCAACACCTGCAACACTTATTCACACTCCTACCATCAGTTAGACGCTACAGGAGTGCCAAAGCAAGAACAACACAGATGAAAAACTATTTCTAGCCAAAGGCCATCAGACTTGTGAATGTCTCTTACCACTAGCTCCCCACTCACCACTACCATCTTATCTTGAGAAGTGTTGAGATTTACCCAACAACTGTCTACTATCATGGACTGCTACTGTGAACATCATGTTTACACTGAACATTTTCTTGTTTATAATCTACACATACAAATTTCTCTGCAAATGTACTTCTTTTTCCTCTCCATTTTTTTCTATGTTTTCCTATTTGTAATTTATGTAAGTGTCAACTATTTGGAGGATGTTCTTTCAGAACATTTCGGAGGTTAGAAAATGTGCCAGCTTTTGTCGCAATGCCCTCTCATCAATACTACACATCATTAAAACAACAACATTATTAAGAAGTGGTGTAATTTCCAAATCAGTGCTTAACCTATGAATGCTCGATGTGAAAAGCTATTAGCAGTGCGAGAAAAAAGTTAAACCCGCTGACAGAGACGAACAACCGCTAAAGAAAAGGCAAACGATTCTTCCACAGTGAGTCAATGTGTTCATGCTTCATTCAGCACCTTAGCATTCTCTGCTTCTCTGCAGGGTAAAACACCACCTGAAGCGCCATTAAGCATTGATGAGAGAATGTAGTTAGCATGGCACCCCATGCAGTAAATCTCCACAAGGCAAAAGGCAAAGAATCTAAAAGGCAATGTAAAGCTACAGTCAATTTCTTCTTTCTCTCACCCTGACTACACAAGTCAAAGCAGCTTAATGGCCAAAAACATTGAGACCAGTTGGTGTTTAGTAAGGATTAGTCATCGTAACACGGATAATTGAACATGGTTCTATGGAGAACAATATCAATAGAAATGTCTGTTAGAGTTTATACTGATTTGCTGGGGTACAATATTTTTTTTCGTAGTGTTTTTTCCGCATGTGTTTCTAATTCGCATCAGAGGTTTTGTATTAGAGACACAACTGTCAGAATTACAGTGACTGAAGACAAATGAAACAGATATTCAAGAGCATTTTTCATGCAATGTGGCTTTCCACATAAATCTAGGTTTTAGCCATTGTTTTTTTTTTTTTGTAAATCAAGGTGATGCTAGCCTGCAGTGAATTGTGGAGCAATACTCGCCTCCTACATCACCATCAACACATGAAGAGTCAGAGAGTGACAAATCCTGCTAACGGATAGGGGAAAAGGAGGCAGAGATGGGGAAAAATGTATACAAATATTATATATATATATATATATATATATATATATATATATATATATATATATATATATATATATATATATATATATACCCATATAAATGCGTGTGTGTGTGTGTGTGAGAGAGAGAGAGAGAGAGAGAGAGAGAGAGAGAGAGAGAGCCTATATGTGCAGTCTATAACATAGGTCATAAAATGCAGAGGCTAATGTTTGTGCTGATTATTTAAAGCATCTCAAATAACTTACATGGGAGGGAGTCAAACATGACCTAAAATAATTGGTTTTGTCTTTTAAGTGATTAGTACAGATGAATGAGCTCAAGAGCACAGGGATGCAAGCTAACAAAATGAAAAAAGGTCAGATTGGATTTTAGGCTGTCTTTTAAAAATAGATTGAATTTGCAATGCACTTCTTCATTTCATTAGAGGTCATAACGATGTCTTTATTCAATTCTTGTGATGTAGATTTGTGATGATTATTGATGACATCTTTATGGCTGACTTTTTGGGTAATTTTTGACAGTTGAACTTTCATATCTCTGCTCTTTCTAATGATGAGTATGTGATCATGCCAAACATCAACACTAAGCTAACTCCTACTGTACTTAGCATCAGTCATGACATGTAGTAAGTACAGTATACTTTTACTTCTTAATCTGATTTATTTCTGGATAAAGCCAAATTTAGAGTTGTTATATTTTTTCCAAGTTTAACCCTGACTTGCTTGACAAACAGTGTTACATCACCTTTACATAATGCTGAAATACTCTTTTATTAAACATTTAGTTCTGGTCCACTAATTTAATTGGTTGCATTCCAAGAGCGTCTACATTTCCTGTAACCGCGGTGGGTTGACTCATTGTGTATGTGTGTATATCTCTCAGCTTGTCTGTGTTTGCTACAAAAACTTCCACTTCCTATCTTAAAACCTTTACTACAGTAGTGTTAGAGACAACATTAGAGGACATGGCAAATAACAATGGTGTCAGGTATGGTGTCAAGCAAAAAACTTATACTCAAATATTCCATGATTTAATTTGGTATGACATGATCAGAAAAAAAAGTTAGACTCATCCTTAAAACTTGCCTCTGGTGTTATCACTGTTGGCAGGATTACCAGCCTGATAAAATATAAAACTATTTGGCTTTTAAAAGTCTAGTGTTACTAGCCAAAGGGAGGCACAACTAAGCTATCGTTTTATCTGTAACTGGCTACTTTGCCATGGAAATGGACTTGGAACTCATACAGACGTTTACACACCCTGTTTCTCTGGCTCAGCATGAGAGGACGTTATCGTCTCTATTTCAACCCGTTTACTTGTTTAAAAAAAAAATCCAAATATATCCACTTTTTCTTCGTACTAACTGACTGTGCGAGCAAGCATTTGGTAGAATTGAGACCTATCTGCCAAGGCACCAAGTATTTCTACACATTTTTCTGTAAAGATTGCTTTTCTGTTTCTGTTCCATGAAGACAAAATACAACTCTCCGTTCACTGAATATACAATATTACAACTCTGCCATCTTCTTTCACTGACACGTAGTAACAAACCATGGCAAGTGGAGAATTATTTAAGGATAAGTAAAAGCAAATACAGTATAGGGCAAATATAAACAGATCAATCTGGACATAATTCTGCCTGAAAAGTCACTTGATTTCTCGTTTATAGTACCATTGTATAAATCAGTGTCATGCTGATTTGTACAGTTTTTCATACGTGAATATCTGCAGCACTCGCCCTGAAAGCCAGGCCGATATTCATCATCACCACACTCTTGCTTGTGTGATGCTGCTTAAATGTGTGATTCAAGAAGTCAGGACTCAGGTGTGTAAATTTAGAATTATATTAATTTATAATTTGAACTAGAAGAAAGGATGAGATTCCAAACCAAGAGACCACTTTCAGACTTCAACTAAAGTATAAACTTTGCAAAGTAATCAAAAACAACACAACCTTGCAAGTTGGGGTGGGAACAGAGCTAAAACATGACCAAACATGAAAACACTGTGCTCATCACAATGGGACCTTATACAGAATCTCAGATGAGCAAGAGTGCTGTTATGAGTGTCGAATACCAGCATGGCTGTGATTTGGCTGTAGGTTTGAGGAAATCGCAGTTTTACTAGCAGTGCAGCTGCGATTTCCTCAAACCTACAGCCGAATTATGACATGGCTTTGATATAAGAGCTTTATATGCTAAAAAATGTAATGGTGAAGTTTTACTAGCAGTGCAGCTGCGATTTCCTCAAGCCTACAGCCGAATTATGACATGGCTTTGATATAAAAGCTCTATATGCTAAAAAATATATAAAGTAATGGTATTTCAGACACAAAGGGCAAATATTTAGTGTCGTTTTGATCTGTCAACAAAAATATTTCCTGAATATTTCTCACTAAAAGTTGTACAATATCCCAGGCGGTATATGGCTGTCTGCTTACTACTACTCCCTAAGGATATGCAAATAAGAGCACATAAATTCTCTCTCTCTCTCTCTCTCTCTCTCTCTCTCTCTCTCTCTCTCGCTCTCTCTCTCTCTCTCACACACACACACACACACACACACACACACACAGTTAACTGTTAGACCCTTGCGATGTTTCGTAGCAATTGCTGTTGCTGTTTAATTCTGTATGTGCGTGGGTGTGCTGCTGGATTTCCGCACAGATGATGTTTTCGAGGCGCATGTTTTACATAAATAGTCGGACTAATTATTCGACTTGATGCGTACGGAGTTGTTTATCAGGGTTAAATGCGAGACTAAGCAGAAATTATATATCTACATTGGATTGAAACCACGTGAAATGAAAAACAGCTGATGGTTCCGTACAAACATGGGTAACGACGGATCAATGGCAGCATTAACAAATTCAGATGTAGACTGGCTAACTTCATGACGAAAAAATAATACAAAATAGCTCTACAGCTATAATATACAATACTATTGAATGTATTCAGTGCATATAAACAGCAGTATAATGCAAGATAGTGTAACTTCTTTTTAAATACATGTAATTTGCTGCCTTGTGCTTTATTTTGTCATGAATCATGAAAATAGGGTAAAACTGACCACCTAAAGCCCTGTAATGTGATCCCCGGCTTAGTTAGTTATTACACTGTCACTTTCATACATTCATCTTTCTGCAGCCGAGAGAGCCACAAGCAGCCTCTGCACAAGCAGGGGGAAAAAAACGCTTGTCCGATCTAAACCTAGAGAGTCATGGACATCTTCTGTAAGATAAAATACCACATGAATGAAAAAGAGAAGCACAGAGATAAGACTCAAGATCCTGCAGCAGCCCCTGGGGCTCGAGAGAATCTCTGAGGACGCACAGATACAAGACTCTGCTGTCGTGTTATTGCTCTGCACATTTTCTTAGTGCAGATAAAAAAAAGGTTTTAGGTTTGTCTCGCTTGTCTGTGTACGTGTGTAGAAGCTTTTTTTGTTTTTTTTTTTGCTAAAGTTTTGCCAAATGCAGGCTGAAAATTTTCCTCCCATACGACTGACAATTAAACATGCAAAGAAATGTGGGACTACATTTACTGTGTAACCGTCTGTGTATAAAAAAGAAAAAACAACTTTACTGACAATTTTTAAAAAGAATTATATGTTCACATCAATTCCATTTTGCTATGGCTTTACCATCCAACACGAACATCATTAGCCATGTTTCTACTGCATTCACAGCAGAATTTGTTCAGTTGGCAGCATCCAATGTGATCTTTGCAGGCTGACAGCCAAGACGAGGTTAGAAAGTAAACCAAATTCCATAATTTTAGTAAAACTAATTAATTAATAAGCAAGCAAACAAACAAAGGAATTAATTAATAACAATAAAATAACAAGCATTGATAATAATCATAATAATAATAATAATAATAATAATAATAATAATAAATTAGGGGGCACAGTGGCTTAGTGGTTAGCACGTTCGCCTCACACCTCCAGTGTCGGGGTTCGATTCCCGCCTCCGCCTTGTGTGTGTGGAGTTTGCATGTTCTCCCCGTGCCTCGGGGGTCTCCTCCGGGTACTCCGGTTTCCTCCCCGGTCCAAAGACATGCATGGTAGGTTGATTGGCATCTCTGGAAAATTGTCCATAGTGTGTGAGTGCGTGAGTGAATGTGTGTGTGTGTGTGCCCTGTGATGGGTTGGCACTCCGTCCAGGGTGTATCCTGCCTTGATGCCTGATGATGCCTGAGATAGGCACAGGCTCCCCGTGACCCGAGGTAGTTCGGATAAACGGTAGAAGATGAATGAATGAATGAATGAATGAATAATAAATTATAACTTTATTTTTTGTTATTTTACCGAAATAAACAGAAAAACGTAATTTTAAACAAAACTTCCATTTTTTTTCGAATTCAAGTGTTACTGGTCACAGGGTAAATTTTTTTTTTTTTTACTGTCTGTGTAGTAAAATAGAATAACAATAGAACTGCATTAAAAATAGAATTTGAGGGAATTTGAGAAAAAAAATCTAAAAACTGGTTTCACGATTTTTGGCTGTTCTCCAGAATTAAACTGTAATTCTCCAGAATTAACTGTAGAATTGCACTCTCCTGAATAAAGAGAATCTCTCTCTCTCTCTCTCTCTCTCTCTCTCTCACTCACACACACTCATGTACACACACACACTCACACACACTCACGTACACACACACACACACACACACACACACACACACACCATGTCTATGACAGTTCCAAGATTTGGCAAGATTTGGGTATTTGTCAGTCTGGATTAGTGTTTGATCACAGCCTTCTTCATGTTTGATGATTTAAGCCTTGTCTAGTTTCTGCCTGTACACTGATCACCTGACCATTTGCTGCCTCACAACATGTTTCACATGTTCCACATGGGTTTCCTCGGGGTTCTCTAGGGTTGTCCGAGGTGTGAATGAGTGTGTAAACTTGTGTGTGAATGGTGCTCTGTGATGGACTGCTGTTCCATCCAGGGGTGAATTCTGCTGGCTTGCATCCAGTGTTGCTGAGAAAAAAGCTCTAGATCAGGATAGACCATGTACTGAGGAAGAATGAATAAATAAATGAGTACAACCAGTAAGCCACCAGTAAACCTGCAGATGCTTTTCTCTGAACAAACATTTAATTAGATGGGAATTTATTTTAAATACATGATTTCATGATTGACAGGTTAATATGCAAGCTGTGTTGTGTAAAGTTATGCCCTTTATATGACAAGCTCTAAGTGAGAGGAGTCTATACTATCGGTGCTATTCATGGCATATGCAGTGTGCGTGTATGAGTGCTTTTATTCACGCTATACGCTTCTCCTTACATGCTTCAATGTCTACATATGCCTGTTCCAATCCATATTCACAAACCCTTTGTTAATATTGCAAAAGTGCAGAAAATAGGACCCTCAGTGTGAATGGCAGATATTAATGGCCATAAATTTACCCGAGTTGTTCAAGAAGGGTCATGAAACTGAGAGCCATCACACAGCAGCACTAATGAGACAGAGAAAGATGGCATAGCTGTTGCTCTTAAGCTATGCAAAGACTGCATGTAAATGGACAGCATTTCAGTGATGGTTTTTTAAGGATGATTACACTAAATGATTAGGAAAAGACAGGACATGACATGCATAAAAAGATTGATTGATAAATATATAAGCAGTAAAAAAAAATCCCAACTCGCTGCACAGTCATGGGACAGAAACTAAACAGAGAATATGTTTACCTGGATGCTGAAACATTTACTGAGATCTCAATGAACATATTTTGTAACAGTTGCCTATAAGATGTCCATCAAACATTAGAGTATTATGAAGATTAAACTCTTATACAGTTTATTCCAGTATTTATTCTAAGTCTTTGACATAGATAAAAGTGCTTCTAACCCTAACCCAGCAAACAGGAGACATCTGTCAGATGTCAGAGGTGTCCAAGAGCATGTCTGTATGTCTACAGGTTTAGTATCTCGACATCTGATGGCGTCCACATTTGGGTTTAGATATACAGTTCAATATTTGAACGCCTGTCTAGGAGTTTTTTGGACTTCCGGGAACAAGCAAGACAGGTAGAAGGAAATTGTCATATTGTATGAACTGTCAGATCCATTCAAAAGTTGTCAATGTCAGTTGTTCATATTGCTGTTATTTTGTACTGTCCAAATATTTGATGCTTTGGCAATTGTTCTTAAAACCTTCATGTCAGTAAAGCCTCTTAAAAAAAAAGCTGTGCTACAAGCTCCTTACAGCATGCACTACTGAGAAAGGGAGGGATTGTTGTTTGTTATTTGTTAATTAATGGTGCTTGCAAAGCAACATTCTTACTATCCTGCATACTCTTCCGGACAAAACGTCGGCACGTAACTTGTCCCGCAGCTTTTGTCCTAGACCCATGAATGAGGTGTCAAATCGACCGGCTCATTGAGGAGAGGTGTGCTATGACTTTTCTAAGCGATCTGAGTACTGGTACTTCCGGTACTGGGTCTCAAATTGGCCTTTTTTCCCATAGATGTGACATATCAAAACACTCAGAACAATGAGGGGAACTTCCTCACGTGTAATTTGATGAAGTCACGTGACGTCACGTGATTTCACGTGAAAATAAAAAATTTGCACAACATGGACATATCATACGTGACATATCAAAACACTCAGCACGATGAGGGGAACTTGCCACGTGCAAGCACCATTCACATTTTCTTCAGGAAATGTACGTTCTAGTTGTTATATTACTGCAGTGTGAATTAAGTTTCTCTTTTGTTTCAGGTTTTTTTTTTCATACACAATCTCTAGTAGCTTTGCCACTACAAATAGAAATTGATATTGAAATAAAAGTGAGTCTTAACTGAAACATCCAGCAGTATTAATGATGTCAAAAAAATGAGTCTGTAGTTATTAGATGTTATAAGATGTTGAAAAGATGCCCACACTGACCACATCTGATCTAATTCTCATCCACATACAAAGATCCTGCGAACATAAACACTGGACGTCCAGAAGACATTGTAAAAAAGACTTCAGCAATACGGTTTCATCGTGTGACAGAAACGTCCAAAAAATACAAAGCTTTGCTCATTAAGATGTTAATGAAGTACAGTATAAGCTCCATACGCTTCATATAGGCTAGCCCAAGGTCTTCTGTCATCTGTATTAACATTCAATTGAAGATGAATGCTCCTGACCTGGGCACTAGCTTTTGAATCTAAAAAAGAAAAAAAAACAATTTTTAAATCACAAAAAGAATAAAAAGAGGCTAAAACGTCTGTAGCACACACCCGGCTTTGTTTACTCCCTTTCATATTTGTTTCTGAAAGGACATTTTCTATCAAAAGCGTTTTCTCTTTCCCTCCCTCTCTTAAATCTCTCAAGCACACACACCTGGGTAATTAATCTGTGTATTAATTATTGTCAGAAGATTACAACAGGCACATTCAACATGCTGCTTGTACGAGAGAGAGAGAGAGAGAGAGAGAGAGAGAGAGAGAGAGAGATCTCTTCATTATAACTTAAAAAAACAGCTCTCTCTCCTTTCTCGCTTTTATTTGATGAAAGCTAGACCACAGTTTGTATTTAAGTGTGGTTATGTGGAAAGTTCTTCATAATAGACTTTTTGACACGGTTTTAACAAATTTTAAGATAAACGGATTAGTAGTGTGAAATAAATATGTCCTTTCCCCCATAATTATTTTCAACTGAAGAAATGTTAAGCTGAGCCATATCTTCTCTAACAAAATGGTCATCTTCGATGGTACTTTTAGCTTTGGTTTGGATCCTTCCATCATGAAAGCTGCTGATTTTATTGTCTTTTCTGACAGGAAATAGAGAAAAGACAAGCAGTATGTGCTGGGTAAAAATACCCAATTACAGTCACCTACACCGGAGGGGAAAAACTCAGCTGTCAGAAAACTGCATTTTAAAATATACTGTCATTTATATAAACGTACAAGGTATTGTTAATTTAATGCAGTGGATAAGACTGTATGAGTTGTTAAGAGCTGGTTTATGGTAGTGAGATAAACACACCATCCAACCTTCATTAATTCTCCATCCATCCATCCATCCATCCATCCATCCATCCATTGCTTTATCCTGTTCAGGGTTGTGGTGGAAATACATCCTGGTTTTATTACACCAGTCCATCTCAGGACATTATGCACACCCACATTCACACCTTGGTGGAAAATTAATATTATACACTCCACATACTGGTATGGCAGAGAATCTCACTTACTGCTTGTTGAACATCCCATTATAGATGTTATCCCCTTTACTCTTATAACTCTTCATTCTATACTCATCTGAGATGGACTTCCACTAGATCTTTGAATGTGATGGTGGGGATTTGTGCTCATTCAGCCACAAGAACATTAGTGAAGTCAGGCAGTGATAATGAAAGAGGAAATCTGGCATGTAGTCAGTGTTCCAGTTCATCCTAAAGGTGTTCGGTGGGGTTTGGGGCTTTGTGCAGGTCACTTTAAAACCAAACCATGTCCTCGTGGATGCAACTACGTGCACAGGTGGACTGACATGCTGGAACAAATTTGGTTCCAGTGCAAGGAAATTGTAACAGCATATACAGACATTCCAGGCAATTTTTTAATGAAAATCTATGACAGGTTATGTCACATTATTACCATTAGGTGACTGAGTTCCTACGTTCTATCCGATGTCAGTCCAAGTGTCAATACACAACTTCAACAAAAGTTTTTCAAGGTGTTATGCAAACCCGATCTCACAAAAAGCGTTTTTTAGGCAGTTGGAAAAATCCTTGTCAGTTGTCCTGAAGAGCTTATGTAAGTGTTAAGAACACTATACTCTATATAGTGTATATAATTAAGTCTGACGCATCTTTCTGAGACATTTGTGCTGGCACACTGTGTTATATTTATTAGCTTGTTTACCGTTGCCGTCTTTCCTTATTAACTCCAAAGACCACTGACGACTGCAAACATCTTCATAATCATAATAATACTAAGGAGAAATCTGTCTAAGAGGAGGGAGAAGTAGTCTAAGTGTGTGCTTTACACTTATCAGCTTGTGACTCCATTAAAATAATCATGAAGCGTTCAATTTTATCACCATATAACAGCATCTACAGCATCTACTTGCTGTAGTGTATCTTTAAGGTTAGCATTCGTTCAGTTATCAGGAAGAGTTTTATTCTGGTCAGTGATGTAGCCAATCTGAAGCCTGGATCTTTAAGATAAGCGTTTTAGTGTTCAAAACCCATTCAGGATTTGCAGAGACCCAACGTGATGCTTTGTTCAAGATCTTCTGAACAGAGAGTGTAAGAAGTGACTCAGGGTTTGCTAAAATGTTATTTTTCTCCAGAGTGATGGACAATGAGAATGTTGATTATCCACCATTGTATTTTCTCTACCCAAGCTCCAATTCAGCAGGAGTAGAAGATTTCACAATTCCTAGTCGCCGTCGATATAAGTCGCCGTCTAGAAAAGACTAAAGTAGTCTCTGCGTTTACACTAAAACGCTGTAATCTGTGCTAAAGTATCCTTATGTGATTGGCTGTCAGAAATATCTTTGGCTGATTTATTTTTGCTGTGCTGGGATTGGAAAATGAAAGAAAAGTGTACTCTAGCCTAAGTATATACAGTACACTAACCAAACACTTTAATAGCAGTACGTTTACACAGCTGTATTCATGCAGTCATACAATTATTATGCAATCATTAGCACACTTTCATCAAAACCAGACAACCGAAGAGTGGAAAAAGATCAGGAGATTTTTCTCTAACAGCAAACCGTCCAGTTTCAGTGAGTCTGTGCCCATGACAGTCTCGGATTCCTGTTCTTGGCTGATAGGAGTGGAACCTGATAAGGTTTAATGTTTAAATGTTTAGTTTGTTTGGAGATGTATTTTGCTTAGATTTGCAACATTTTTAGACTGATTATTTACTGTATGCTTCTTGCTGACTTGAACCGTCTGGCCATATTCATACATCTGACCTCCCGCATCAACATGGCTTTTCAACCAACAGAACTGTCGGTCACTTGATTTTTTGTTTTGTTTTCCACACCATTATGAGTAAACTGTAGAGTGTGTTTTGTGTGAAAATCCCAATGATCAGCAGTTTCTGAAATACTCAAATCTGGCCCTAATAACCATGACACAGACAAAATCACTGAGATCTTTTTTATATGTTTTAATATGAATGTTACCCAAATCTACTGGGTTGTATCTACATGATTTGATGCACAGCACTGCTGCCACACACATGAATGAGCAGATGTACAGGTGTTTATAATAAAGTGCTCTGTAAGTGTAGTTGTACATTATGGTACTGTAGGTATATTCATAATTAGTTGGTACACTATAAAAAACTGGCCTGTGCGCTTCAGTGATTCTGGTTCAAGACTGATTATATTCTGAACATTAAGCGCTTTTGTCTTGCTAATTGTTTATGCAAGGTCAGTCCAAGCTGAGCTCAGGCATCAGATGGCATTGTTTTGGGTTTTGCTTCTACATCAGTGAATTCAACAGCATTTGCAAAGACTGCAACAGCTGCTGGATACGGATAGTGTTGTGGAGCTGTGCTGCCATTTCTCTGTTTTTTGTTAAAACATCTCTCAGACACACACACACACACACACACTCACACACACACAAACATACACACACAGAGACAAACCTTTGTTTGGATCTTCCACTATTATAATTATTACTATTATAATTATAAAGTAATTAATACTAATCTGAATACCCAAAAGGAAACATTTGGGCTGTTTGTTAGTTTTTCTTTCTGGTCTAAAACAGGACATACAGTAGTATAAGCATTCTAAAATATGATGTCTGCAAACCGCACAGAACAGGTACAGTATGCTTTTATCTCCACCTGTATGATCACAGTCTTTGTTTTATCTCCCTTTCTGACTCTCTCATGCCATACAAACAAGAACTCTTACTGTGACACAAAGGGGGTATTTGCTTTGAGGCTCAGGCACATCACAGGCATCATGGCTGTATAGTGCGACAACACTATCACATATAATGCAGCAATACAGGAATTTATTATAATCATGTTACTTCAGAATCCGAATGCAACAGCACTGTGGCATATTAGTGGCTTTAAACTAAGGTAGTACTCAAATAAATAAACAGAATTATAGAATAAATTATGCCAAATGTGTAGTAAGGAAAGTAATTAAATTATTCAGCTTTATAATTATAAAAAAACAGACAGAGCCACAGGCTGTAGAGTCGTACTCATTAATATGATTTGCCACCTCAACATGTTTCGGTACTGAATTATTTTACTAAGTTCAGTTTGACTAATTGCTTTTGTTGCATCATTGATAAAGTTTGATGTTTGAAGACAGAAACTTTTAGACAATATCAAAACATATCCTTAAAAATTTCAAATCTGCTCAGGGCAGAGCTTCCCATCACCATTATTGGTTTATTTATTTATCTGTTAATTTGTTCTGTTGTTTTTTTTCCTTGTGTAACCCTATGATAATGGTTTGGTTTTGAGACATTTTGCATGCTTGTTGTCCTAACCACAACATTGTTTTTGTTCCAGTTTATTAGTTCAGCACATGTTGGATTAATAGGGGTAAATTATAGGTTACTTGCAGTTTAATAGACTTTTAAATGACCAGTGTACATGCCTGTAAAGTTCTTTCAGAGAGCTGGCTGTCTCTTAAGACGGAGCTGTACACTACATGGACTCATTTATATATAATAAGGTTTCCATATAAAAACAGTGTCACAATTTAAGGAACAAAAGTTTGTCGCTAATGCTACTCTATAATATTGCATGAATGTTTGAAGTTCTCTACAGAAGAACAGTACCAATAGCCGCCCGTGCCTAACTGTTGTTAAGAGATGTATGTGCTCTGACAGAGCAAACAAAAGACACTCTTTCATTGAGATGCCCAATGATGTCCAAACGACACCATAACAACTCGAAAATTACCATTTACAAGGCAACATGAACTCAGCGTTTCCCACTGGCACCAATATCACCCAGAAAACGAATGTCATTGTGAGTCTGTAGTAGGAATGTAGGAAACCATTAACCCAAATAATAAAAATAAACCAACATTTCCATGAACAAAATTGTAAAACTGAAATCTGTATTAAGAATTCATCACAAAATAAATCTCTTCATTTTACCACTGAAGATCATGTTAATTTTCAAGCTTAATATGCTACATGTCATAGTGAATTGCGTTTTAAATGAGAAACGACTTTACTCAAATTTCTTGTCAGTCACGTTCCTATTTTGTCTAAGTTAATATATTACTTTTTGAAACTATAGTTGTAGCCATTAAAGCAATTTGTGAACTGTTTTGCCTACATGAAATGTGCCAGTAAATTGAACATTTCCTACAGTAGCTGTGCCCCAGTATTAGCCAGATAATGGAGTAGTCTTTACTGAGGGGGGGTTTGTACAGTATAAGTGGTGATAACATACTGATATTCTAGGGTGGTTATGAATGATAAACTGGAATGGGCAGCCAAAACTTAGACAGTGTGCAAGAGATGTGGGAGTTTCCTGAAGTGTTTGTAGGCAACTGAGAGACATCAGTGGGTGGCTTTCTGCTGTGCTATGGATTTTCCACCAGTCTGTCATTGTTAGTGCATTACTTTGTGCTGTAGAAAGTTAGAGAAGTGGTATTACTGCATGGTGTGCAAGCAAGATCTGCAAAAAGATTAAAAAGTTCAGCGTTGTCTTATCAATTAAATGTCATGCTCTGGAAACTGTGATAGAACTGAGAGCAAAGTTGTAGCTGTAATGGACAATAACTTGCATCCTCTGTAAGCCACTTTGGATAAGTAGAGAAGCTTTTTTCCAGGGAGCACCATGTTGGGTCTCTGTGCCCCATAGCAAGAAGATTGTATAATGAGTCACATTACAGTCAGGACAGACCCAATCACTCACTCTTTAACTGGTATTGTGAACTGTTTTTCCACACTCTTTCTGTTATGTATATATAGTGATAATATGAAATTGATGGGTGAAATCTTTTGTTTTTTATACTTTACTTTAACCTTTGCTTTTTCATTTTGAAATTAGACCTTGAAGAAATTGTGTTTGGCAAAAAAGAGCTATATCTTATTTCCATGCCTATGACTAGGTGATAAATTTGACATCAAAATATTGCTTAAACTGCCAAAATAAGGCTTAGTGATTTTTTTTTTAATCACAGATTTGTCCTATACATATATCATTATAATTCAAAGGTCATGAAAATTAAAGTTATTTTATTAAGCTACACCTCTTATTCAGCTTTGTAAAATTGTACTGTATAATGTTTTGTGGTCCTAAAACAACAGCATCACAATTTCCATAAATAACGTTTCTATCCATCTGTCTGTTTTTTTATAGGCTACTGTCTTCTCTGGTACTGACATACGAAATGAGAAAAACACTGAAAATCAAAGAGGTTGGATATCAAATTCGGTGTCGCTGTCAGTGCTAGTAATAATAACAAAATGAATAGAGAGTTATGCAAAGAGACTTCAAGAAGAAAGCGCTGACAACAAAGTAAGTCATACACGGCTCAAGAATTCTCTGTTCTCAGAGAAGAGCATTAATGCTATAAATTAAGGCACATAGATTTCATTTTAAATGGTATCCAGTTACAAAGGTGACATTTGTCTGTTTCTCATCATTTATGTCAGCTTGTCCTGGAACTGCTAATACCACTTAAAAATAAGAATTATTTGTATCATTTCCACTTTATTTGCATTGTTGACTGCAGTAGTCATTTTACATAAATTACTTAAAAGTTGTAAGTATTACAGTTAACTGAGTTGCATATAGCATAAAGAGTATACCTGTTTGCTTTCTTACGTTATTATGATGAATTTATGTGGTCATGTGGTGTCACAGTAAGTGAGTAAGTCTGGCAGTTAGTATTTAAGAAAGTAACTGAGTCAATAAATAAAGTAAGCAAGTAAGAGAGAAAGTCAGTACATTCACACTCCATGGTAGGGGTGGCTCAAACCATTAAGGCTCCGGGTTGTTGATTGGGGTTCAAGCCCCAGGACTGCCAAGCTGCAACTGTTGGGCCCTTGAGCAAGGCCCTTACCCTTTCTGCCCCAGGGGCGCTGTATCATGGCTGACTCTGACCCAACTTCCAAAAATAAAACCCTACACACAATTCCTGTAAATATTCCTGTACAGTGAGCTTCGATCTACTTCGATCACAGATCTATCAAGAAAAAAGAAGCATTTATTCTGATATTTTAATGTATGCCAACACAGCAGGCCTCCAATACTTTTTACATCCTCAATATACCTATATTTAAAGCATGAAATCCTGTCTCTAAGAACAGATTTTAAAAATAATGATATATCAATTATCAGTAAATCTTTTATTGTTGTGTCTATGTCTACGGATTTTCTGGCTCCTGAAGAAACACATGATCTCCTCCACACTAGACGCTTGACTACTGTTCTCGGTTATAAACAGTGTGAGGTGAAGAATTGCAAGTGGCACCATACTGTATATCACAGCATGAAATTGATATTGATTCGAATTACCTTTATTGGTTGAGTACATTAGCACTGTTGATGTTGAATGGGGTGCAGGACATGCTATGTGTGTGATATTCACACATGGGCAAGGGGGAAATGGTCAGCAATTATTTTGGATACTTACACTTTATTATATAACACATTATTCTGTATATCGGCTCAGTAGATCAGTCTATGTTGCATTTTTATGAGCGCGTCTGTTGTTTACTTGGCATGGATATTCCATGTGTGATGTAGTAGAATATCACCTATATTATAGCTGATAATCGTCTCTATCACATATGTAACGTCCATGCCATTAAGTAAATACATCCATGAGTGCAATATGTTATAGGCCCTATAACATATTGCACTGAACACTCAAAATTCAGACTACGTTTTCATTAGCAGAATCCATGCACTGGATATTGGATGGCTAAAACCTCACTTCATTCTGGCTAAAAATACAAGACCACAAAACAGCTCTAAAAGAACCTGCCTACTGACACTATTAAAATTAATAGACCTATTTCAGCTTTAACTTTAAGTTTTGCACTAAAATATGAGGTGTTGGCATTGGCATTAAAATGGGACTGAATTTGTCTAGCAAAATTTCATACAATTTATCAGACATTTATCTACATTGTTCCTTAGGTCCACCGATGACCTACAGTAGACCTAGAATATACACTAAAAGAAGAACAAAAAGAAGTGGGCACATTACCATCACAGCCATCTGTGAGCCTTCCTCAAACTGTTGGCAAGTTTGAAGCACAAAATTGTCTTGAATGTCTTTGTATTGTGTATCATTTCCTTTCATAGTTTGTCAAGTTTGGGATTTGAAGAACCTGAGAGATCTGCACAGAGACCTTACCTTGACTCCACCGACCACCTTTGGGATAAACTGGTTGGAAGGTTGAGCTTCATGTGCCCTTGTGGCTGAATGAGCACAAATACTCACAACCATGTTCCAAAAATTTTCCCAGTAGAGGCTATTTTAAAAGAAAAGGGGGAACAGCTCAATATTTAATGACCCTGGATTGGAATAGAATATTCAATACACCAACATTGGCTTATTGGCTCTATACCCATGTACTTGAAGTATTAGAAGGTTCCTTCTTAAAAACTACCAGCTGTTATAAACTTACAGACCAACTCTTCACATCATAATCCAGAGCTAATAAGATTTAAACATCTTTGTAGTGAGAATGAAGACTTTCATCAAACTTTCTTCATTCTAATAAGAATTGTGGATTCTCCAAGAAAGTCATAGATCATGCCATAGCCGTATTTCCATTACTGACCAAATGGATGCACTGACGATCCACTGTTCGAACAGAGAAATTCCTTTGGTGCTCACTTATCATCCTACTAATAAAACTGGCAAAAAAAAAAAAAAAAGTAGAAATCCTGCAGGATGAGACCACTGAGATCACTTCCCTTTTAAATGATCCTCCACTCATCTCCTACAGACAGGGGGAAAGAAACATCAAAGACTCGCTCAACAGAAGTGAATTAAATGATTAGCTGAAGAGTAACTGCAGTAGTTCGGCATGCAGCAGATCAAGATGTTCCACTTTCAAATTTAACACAGTCACTAAAGTCACAGACCATAAGGGAGCCATTTTTGTTACCCATCACTACTTGTGTATCATGACAGGAGTTCATTGTATCTCCTGGAAGAGATGTAATCAGCAGTACGCTGGAGAAAATCAAGAGGAGAATGGCTGATCATTTTGTTCTAGCACATCAGAGTTGAAGGATTTCTCCTTTCCATTGCTGAGACACTTCAGCACTGATGGACATTAATGACATGTCTGTGTACATCGCTAGGGGTTGTTATGAAAGCAGTGAAGTGAGGAAATGTAAGAGAAAATGTTATCTAGTGTATCCTGTATCATGTAGTGTTGTCGAAGGTTGGAAGCACTTGCAAACTCTTCTCCATGCAGATCATTTCAAGTCTGATTTTATTGTTAGTTCTGCACATGTAGACTGTCCTTAATTACTGTTCTTACAGTAATTAAGACCACAGGTTTGCTTTAGGGCACTTTAAATCATACTGAAGTGACCATTGAAATAAACAGATATTGAACAATTTTTCTGCTGGATTTGGATGATTGTTTAGGCTCTTGCTTAAGATTAATAAGGTCAATTAATTTAAGGCTAAGTTTTTGGCTAAAATATAATCAGCAGACTTAATGGCATCATTCATCATTACAGCCTTTAGACCAGCCCCAATGCTTTGCTGATGGCTGTGTATAGCCAAAGTGTATGATTTATGATGGTCTCATCTTGGTCAGATCACATAATTCTGGTTGTTCTTTCTATATATACTTTCATGCATGCACAAATAGCATTATAAGTATTATGTGTAATGTTTCTTATGCAATTATTTTGCCCTTTTAAAGTGCCGATAATTAAGGAGATGGTGGTATGTGTGCCGAAAGTCGAATCCTTTCATATTGATTTTCATTCAGTTTGAGAAGTTGTATTTCCCATTCCAGATTTATTTACAGTGGCTAAAGTGGCATAGTGACAGAAGCTAAAATCAGAAGTTTTTGTGTGTGTGTGTGTGTGTGTGTGTGTGTGTGTGTGCGTGTGCGTGTGCGTGTGTGTGTGTGGGTAAACCGTGACTGTGTTATTAAAGGATAAGTGATAATATGTTAACGTGGACCTGTGTGCAGAGTAGAGCTGCAGGAGATTGGTAGAGTCCTATGATAAATCACATTTTAGTGTCATAATGACATTTGTTTGATTGGACTGATAACATCATAGTTTACCACATCACTGGTTTAAAGACCTGACAGAACCTCAAGAGTAAAGAATAATCCTTTTAAATTCAATGATTTTATGCATGGTTCTAGAGAAGGAGATATCAGGAAGCAGATATCTCACAGTAAATCTTGTTTTTCCTCAGTTTGTTTCACCTCTGATAAACAGGTGTGCTGAAAAAGTACTGAAATCTCACAAAAAGGAAATTTTAATCGAATCGATCCAATTTTCACTTGCTTGTTCGATTCAATAAATCAGAGTAGGTTTAAAATCATGGAGCTATGTGCAGGCAGATATACTGTAACAAAGAGTCTTTTACAAAATAGGGTCTATCCTTTTGTAAAATCTCCCTTTGTTCAAGGTCCAGAATCTTACCCTTCACAGAAATATACCCTTCACAGCCAAGTTGAATGGTTTCACACATGTATCAGATTCTCTGTACAGGTAAAAAATTGCAAGGTAATTTCATTCTAATCTACACATTCGACTTGCCTGTAAAGTTCTCACTCATTTTCCCCATTCAGACTTTTCCACTTTTATTCCACAATTGTCAAAAACTGGAGAAACGACACCAGGAGTTCAAGGATCTAAACTACATAGTGGACATCATCATGGCCAATTGGCTGATTAGCTGCTACTTTAGCATACCATTCACCTCCTCATGGACATCACTATACTAGTTGTTTCTAAACATTAATTAAATAACACTTTAGGTTAATCAACGATGAGAAGGTCCCAAGGATTAATGCAAACCACATTACTACTCCTTCATGAATTTGCTGATGGTATTGGCATGCATGTGCACACACACAAAAAAGTGTTCAAATGACGTTTTTTTGATTGCTAGGCTACTAGGAGAATTCAGTCACACCTCAATGGCTTCGGTTTCTTGCTTATAAGTGTACATCAAGATAATGTTGCTGGAAATGCAATATTCCAGCATATAAATGACTTAGGGTATACTGACTCAACCAATACACCAACCCTAGTCTTTATTAAGCTGTCTTTCTTCATGGGTTGCATAATATTCTGTGATATTCTGGTAAGGATACCTCTAGGGGTCATATGCTAGATGATATTTATGATATTTAAGTCACTGTAAAAAGAAAAATGTCATTCTGATGTTGCTTCAGCAATAGAACCTTAGATGCCAAACAAACTCAAACGTGGATGTCATATATGATGTATGAGCAAAATGGCTGGAGTTTATTGTATCTTTTTTCTTTTGCTTCTTTTAACAGGTATGTTAGAGTTCATTCTTTTGTTTTATAGATGCTTTGGGCTATGATTTGTAGGCCCCTCTTGTTTATGAATTCATCCGCGCTACGGTATATTTGCTCACCCATGCCCAGACAATTTAGCCCTTTATCAGCTTGTGTAATTTCCTAGATATAGCAGATGTCAGATATTGTTTATAGCTGACCAATATCTGCAGAGGAGAATATCTTTTGTTTTTGAAGCTTTCATTTTCTTTCCTTTCTTTCTTTTTCTTTTGTTTAAAATGAAAGAAAGGTGGAATGATGTATTTTACTTCTTTAGCTGCCAAAAGCTTTACTTTCTATATTTTTCAATAAATTCCTATCTCAATAAGAAATCTGGTGTCTACTCTATTGGATTTGTGCTACAAAACCTGCTTCCCTTTTGCACAACACACCTGATGTTTTATTTTTAGAGGATGATAAAAGGTTCCTAACACTGCCAGACAAAGATTTTCACATCCACCAATAGCAACACTTCACTGGACAATGTCGCACAATCCAAGGTTGTACACCTGGACATATATGCAATCAAATTATGAGTTGCTGGTCAGACTCTGAGAATGAACACACCATTGATGCTCCCATATACAAGGATGTGTGAGACACCTGTGTGTGTGTGTGGGCTAAAATTGGCAGAAACGCAAGACACAGGAGGAAGAGCATCTACACACATGTTCTAGCCAGTTAGTGTGTTTCGATGAACCTGCTGGGATTGTTACATGTATCCACTTCAGTTTGTTCAAATCCCAAGTGATCATATTGTCTTATTAAAGTGGTGCATAATACTGAAGGACTGCATAACGGGTAGGAGCCACCCCTAATTTGGATTAATATTCAAGGCCGGATAGCTTTAATTATTGAGGATTCGGAAAAGAAAATGTGAATTTGAGCTATTTAAAATGTTGAGCTGTACAAGAAAAGACATTAGGAATTACCAATCTTACATAAAAGAATTATGCTGTATTGTGTATCCATTTGCATCCTTCAATCATAAAGATCTGCCTGAAAGATGGTCAGTTCACAGTCCACTAATTACAGGCCTTTAGACAAAGCGATGCACCGTATGATTGATGACTTGAATTACATTGTGAAATGAAATATTACTCCCATATTACCATAGCTGCTTCACCCACATGTGCGTCATTCTCCTACTTATTGTAACAAAGATTGCCAGGGTTAACAATGCCTGCTGAGAAACGAGACGGTGATTAACACTTCGAAGAAAATAGAGGCATCTGCACAGGAATTACACAAGACTGTGTAAGTGTCTGAAGAACATCAGCTAACAGTCAGACAGTACACACCATGTCTCAATTGAATTAGAATGGAAAATAGGGCTTTTGGTGGCACTCAATAGTTCTGACATGCAATGAATATGCTAACAAATGCCTTTAAACTACTATTTATATCTCACATAATAGAGAACTTCCTGGCTAGTCTTAACTTTTAAACATGCCGTTTGCACAAATAGTATTCGTGCATAAAGCTGAGATAGCATCTTTCACAGTGTTGCATTAGAAACAGGACCCATAAAACCCTCCCATGCATTGCCAATGTGATAAATCTGTAGCATAAGTACCAGAGAGTGTATATCACTCTCTCTAACAAGCTTTTGGGAAAAAAGAGCAGAGAAGGCAGCTCTTTTAGTTGAACTAAGCACCAATTCTATATGACTGTTCTTTTCACATATGGATCTCATTCCTTTATGCTTTTTTTCTTTATTCTTTCATTCATCATCAGTAAGCATGTCATGCTGGTCAGTGCTGTGTTGGACCTGGACCGTATCCCAGGAACACTGCATGAGAAGCATTAATAAACCCTGGATGGGCTATACTTTTCTTGATTTCAATAGTTTTCAGAAATAATGTGGCATTAATGTGTTGCATGTTAAGTATTGACTAAAAGTATATAGCAATTAACAGAAAGTATGAAGCAAGTAACAATACATGACTGACCATGCTGTTATACATGTAGCCTGCTTGGATATTATGTTTTATAACACAACATTGTGTGTATGTGATATATTCTTTTTGACTGAATGTATTGTTGTGGTCCTGTAAGTGGCACCCTATCCTCAAGCATAGTTAGTTGATGACTTAAGCCCATTGGTTCAGGGCTTGGGCTGTTAATTTTGATGCGTGTGATTGGATGGGGCGGGTCTTTGTCGTAATGGTGATTGACGACAAGAAGAGAGAGTCGGACATTTTGTTTTTTTGTGCTAGAGAGACACGCAGAGGTGTCGCTCATTATAAATAGTTTCTGTTCACTTTTTACTTCTGTCAAGGTGACAGGATACAGTGTCCAGTAGACACTTTAAAACCAATAGTGACTTTCGTGGAGTTATTTTCCTTTGTTTCCTGGATTCATATCCAAAGTTCGATACGGATTATAGGTGGTGTTCCCGAACTTTCTTTTCCCGCTGAGGGAAAACGTGCTCATGGGTTCGTGGATCACTCAGGCTATGTTCGAGTAAACTTAGTGGATTATACTTTCTTTGACCCTGTATTCGAGACTGCGAAGTGACTCTGAGTCTAAGTTTTTTTTTTCTTCGTGGTTTTTGCCGATTAAAAAGGGGCGAAGTGGCTTATGGCCACAACGATCAACGTTCAAGTTAGTAAACTGGGGAGCACGGTGGCTTAGTGGTTAGCACGTTTGCCTCACACCTCCAGGGTCGGGGTTCGATTCCCGCCTCTGCCTTGTGTGTTTGCATGTTCTCCCCGTGCTTTGGGGGTTTCCTCCGGGTACTCCGGTTTCCTCCCCTGGTCCAAAGACATGCATGGTAGGTTGATTGCCATCTCTGGAAAATTGTCCGTAGTGTGTGATTGCGTGAGTGAATGAGAGTATGTGTGTGACCTGTGATGGGTTGGCACTCTGTCCAGGGTGTATCCTGCCTTGATGCCTGATGACGCCTGAGATAGGCACAGGCTCCCCGTGACCCGAGGTAGTTCGGATAAGCGGTAGAAAATGAGTGAGTGAGTGAAGTTAGTAAACTCATTACGAATGCTAAGTAGTTTGTTAAATAATAAAAATTATGGTTTTATTCGTCTTCTGTCATGCGATTAAGTAAAAATTATGGTTTTATTCGTCTTCTGTCATGCGATTTATTTACTAAATGACTATTTAAGTATTGTTAGTTACACAGCTAATTTTCTTTGTTTAAATTCAATATATATATTCTGTGATTGGTGACTTGCCTAAGTTGTTTTTTGATCTTGTTAACGAACCCAGAGTGCTCTTATCGTAAAGGGTGGGATAGGAGTGCTACATACAAAAATAAAGTATGCTGGGAATCGTGATGCTTCACAATGTGTAAACAGCATGGTCTAAAGCAAATCGCTGCTTATAGAACACAATCTTCCCCCAATTACAATGATTCATTTATTAGAATATAAAACTATAAGATTTACATCAAGCACTAGAAGTATAAGGTGTAAGTTTTTGCCGTTGTAACTGTCTCCTTCTCATGTTATGTTCAAGGTGTTAGTTTGTCTCCTTATTAGTAGTAGTATATCGTCGCTGTCGGGCGGAAAACTCGTATGTCCAAATTTGGTCAATTTCATATTTTTTCACATATCGATACTACTGGTCAGTCCCCACGTGGGTCTGTTATTTTTACAAGTTATTAACCAATCTAAAGTCTTGAAAATAGCTTGAACGCAAATCTCTTAACTCCATTGGACACTTCAACTGTCTGAGAAATCTCGTAACTCCGCGGCATATTTCTCCTCAAGATTAAGAGTCGCAACGAATCAACACGTCTTAAAGTGATATCTAAAGTGATTTTCGTGGGGTTCAAAGAAAAAAAAATCTTGACCCCCGCTAGTTCTGGTGCTCGTCTGAGGACAGGAATTTAGCGCAAGACAATCCACTGCAACGCGGACTAAACCCTGTGCACTGCAGATAAGATAGGATTGTACTGTATCTTACAATGTCAAGGCAAACTGTTATGTTCAACCGTCATGCTCATCACTTTAAGCAAGCTGGCTGGCTTTTTGCCTCGTTATTATACGTAAACATGCCGTATAACGTAGTGAAACGATAATTTGAACTTTTATTAATTTTATTTTTTGGGTGAACTATCCCTTTAACTATGATTTTATCGATGTTTATCTGTGTTTTTGATGTATTTTAAATATCTATTTAGTACTGCTTATTATACATGTTCATTGACGTTTTAAAATGTTTATTTATAATATAATATTTTAATTAAATTGAATGTTTTGGATACCACTATTAAATGATTGTTTTTATTATTATTTTACTGACTTTAAGTCAGCCTACTTATAGACAATGCCTCTCTTGGCACTGTGCATGTAAAACACTGTTTTTTGGACACTAACAAGTGAAAATAGTCAGGTTAGATACATTTGAGTAGGTCTGTTTTGTTTCAAATCGATAGCTGTAATGCTTCTGTGCAAAAAGAAACCCGTGAGTCACGAAGGTAAGTTTGCGAGCAGATTAGACTAATTTCCACCTATTAGACAGCCTAATCAGCTTATCGTGTTTTGTATTGCATCACTTATAGCTCTTAAACCTTTAAAATAGAGTTTAGGAAGATGTATGTAACTACAGTCATTAGCTTTGGTTAACTATTGAAGCCTTTTCTCTTGTCAAAAGGCTCAACGTGACCGCAGACTTTACTGAACACTGCTGGCAGCAGCGACGTCTGTGTCCGTACCGTTCTTATCAATGACAGCATAATCTCGTATCTCCCTGCTCCCAAGTCATAAAGCTTGTATCGCCGATAAAACGTGACTTTGGGAATATGTTGTGTTAATGTTGGTACACAACAGTATATGATAGCAATATAAGGTATAATAACAACTTTAATGATACAATGTTTAATAACTCAAAAAAATACGGCGTTTTTTTAATTTCCTGAAAAATAATGGTTTTGGAGATACGAGGATTCCGCCCGACAGCGACGATATGTAGTAGTAGCACTAGTAGTAATGGTCTGTATGTAATGGAAGTAATACTAATGTAATGGAAGTTATACTAGTTTTAGTAGTTGTTGTGGTGCTAGTAATAGTAGTAGTTGTTGTTGTAGTAGTAATAGTACTGATGGTGTTGTTAGTTATGGTTTGATTGCAGGTTGTCAGGAAGAAAATTTGCATTGTGCGTGTTATATTTGTGATACTGATTCTCTTGTATACCAGTTTGAGGTGTTTAGAGGCCTGTGACATTCTGAAGTGACTGACTCTCTCCTGATGATTTATTACTATGGCTTGGTAGTTAATCATTCATTTGTATTGCTCCAGTGCGCCTGTTTTGAATAATACATGTTCAATTCACGCGCTGTGAAAATATGGATGAATATTAAACAGTGCTACTATCTTAAGTATCAGGAGCTTAGAATATGCAGGACCAGGATAGACAGTGAAGCTCAGATGAATTGGATAGGAGACGACACCATCTGTAGCACCCTGTGGAGCTTCGTGATTACTACATGGTACAAGCGTTGATGCTAATCTAAGTAGTTGATTAAAGCAGTTGTTGGTGCAAGTCTGAGTCCGGGTGCCTAATGCCATGTTGTCAAATTGCGGTGAATAAGCCTTTGTTATGATGATTCACATAGAACTTCAGCCATAGATCCACAGCCTCAGAGCATACTTTTCTGTGACCATGCACAGACGTGGCACATTAAGAATCCCTCATTTCTCCCTGTGTGATGTGTTTTAATATATAAAAATACTGTACACACTAGAGCAAGCAAATCTTAGTGATTTCATTACTTAAATCGCTAAATCCTCTACCAAATCTGACCAAGCCTCCAGAGAAGCATGTGATGGGGTTAAATATGCACACTGATCTTATACCATAAACGGATAAGCTTTTAGTAAACAGCTGTAATCCTACAGTGATGTTCGCCAATCCTGTTCTATAGTAACCTGATAGTGCCAAACCAATGCTGCTCAAGGATCTGATTAGTTTAATTAGATGTTTTATTGAAAAGACTGCAGTAAAGACAAACCCAACACAGATCTACTGGGACTGAATTCTCAACCTCATCCCTCCAAGAAAATTCCAAGCCAATTCATCAGCACCTCTGCTGCGAAACTAAAGTGTAAATGAAAGGGAATTTAAATGACTAACTAAGAAATTACTATCAGAATGCACAAGCAAGAGATGAGAGGCAATAACAGATGACCTTAGCGGCAAGAATAATTCCCCAAATAAAACAGCAGGACCTCCACAATGTACCATCTGCCTTTTCAGCCATTATTCGGATTAATCTAGTGCCCTAGAGTCATGCAGTAACACAGTTTGCTTTAACTATGCACTCAAGCACGGAGCTTCACCAATCACCTTAATGACCAGAATTTCCTGCACTATTACAAGTTTTTGTCTTCACCATTCAACCAAATTATCAGGACTCCAATACTAATGGCTAGGGTTATTTTATAATTACAGGTTCACAAGCTAGATGTATCTGACTTGGATGGGAAATGCATCATGGAAGAAAAATAAAATCTTAAGTTATAGAATTATATGGATTTATGGCCTTGATTATTTAAAAATCCACCATCTCTCCGACTTTATACAGTACGTACATCCGACTTTATACAGTATGTACAACCAGCAGCCTGCAGGCTATTACTCATTGATATCTGTGTGTATAATTTATACTAGATTAAAACTGTATTGATATAAAATCTTAATAGTTCTATGTCTGTAAATGTAAGTTTATGTATAAGTACAATTGCACAAGATAAGCTCTCAGAGCTAGGTGTGCTATGTGTATAGTTTACATCATAATATCACTCTTTTCAATTATACATACATATGCTATGAATTTGATTCATTATTCTTGAATGTTATTTTGTTTTTTTATAAGAAAATATTCAATATGTCACATATAATTTTCCCCTTCGAAGATGTTTTGATACCAGTGGTGATTAGCACTCTCCTGTAGTCTCATGTTTAATTAGGCTGAGTGACAGCAAAGGCTGTCACAGATTTATATCATTTTCCAAGTTGTGTTTTATATGTTTTATTTTTCAGTGCTATGTAAGCAAAGAAATAAATGTAAGAAAATGGAGTATTGTGTCTTTCCTGTCTATAAGGTGGCACTCTAAGTGACATGCCCCAAACATTCCAACAAAATCCTTCCCAGTGTTTTTTTTTTCCCTTTAATTCGTGATCACACTATATTCACTCTCTCTCCCACTCATTTTCTACCGCTTATCCGAACTACCTCGGGTCACGGGGAGCCTGTGCCTATCTCAGGCATCAAGGCAGGATACACCCTGGATGGAATGCCAACCCATCGCAGGGCACACACACTCTCATTCACTCACGCAATCACACACTACGGACAATTTTTCCAGAGATGCCAATCAACCTACCATGCATGTTTTTGGACCGGGGGAGGAAACCGGAGTACCCGGAGGAAACCCCGAGGCACGGGAAGAACATGCAAACTCCACACACACAAGGTGGAGGCGGGAATCGAACCCCCAACCCTGGAGGTGTGAGGCGAACGTGCTAACCACTAAGCCACCGTGCCCCCACTATATTCATAGTATCCATAATATACTCACATGGAGAAATAATGTCAGCTTTTAGGCGAAATGATAAAATAGATCTTGACGTTAAAAAACAGATCAGTTCTCTCTTAACTTGTTATTCTGTTGCCAGCGACTTAGTGCTGCTCATTATGTGTATAGGTCAGCATGTATCTTAGCACAGACACTTTTCTTTCAGCAGCACACTTTACTTCACAGTAAACGTTACATGAGATATGCACAGATAAAAATAATGGAAAATAATAATAAAAATCTTATGCAATTACAAATGCAACAAAAAGTGCTAAATTTATTCCTCTTTTTACTGTTTGCAAGTAAAAGAAGCCTTTATTTTGTAACATACACATTACAGCACATTAAAATTATTTCTTTGGACAACCCAATTTTGAAGTTTGGGGTCAGAGCACAGGGTCAGCCATGATACAGCACCCCTAATGAACCCCACAATGTCTTAGTGCACTAAATATTCATATCTTTAATACAAAGTATTTTGTTTCATAGTCTAATAGTTTGGTAAGCTAGGGATCAGAGCACAGGTTTAGTCCTGATTCTTGATGCCTTGCTTAAAGGGCCCATCAGCTCAGTGGTACTAAGGCTGGAACTTACAACCTAATCAGTAGCCCAAAGCATTGAGCCACCATCATTTTATTCTTTTTTTGTTTGTTTATATTTCAGGAAAATAGAACTAGCTAATTATTAAATGAAAAGCCCCTTTAAAAAAATGGACAAATGACGAACGACTGATTGAACAGACCGACTGGATTAAGTGTGAGATCTGCAAAGCTCAAACAGTGCTGTGAAAGTAACTGAAGTGATTCACAGCCATGCCACCAGAGAAAGCTTTTTCTCAGAACGGAGGTCTATCACTCAGTCTAACTAAGGGTAGTCACTTTAATTCTTTACTTAAAAGTCTTTCTGCTCAGCACGGATTCATGATTCACAGGCTTTAAAAAAGAAAAAAAAAATCCAACTCGTATAAAAAAAAATAAAAAAAAAACGAAAATGATTAGGTTAGGACGAAGCAGTGAAACGATCACAGCTTTTCTGATCCAGCAAAAGAAAGACAACCAACAAACCTCTTGCTCATTAGGAATCCTACGGTTCTGATATAAGATTGGTTTGCCCAGTTAGACCCTGACACTAATGACCACATCTAAAGAACCCTGCATCACATTTGTTCCTACAGCTTGATTTCGGGAAACAGTTTGTGAGGCTTTCAAATATCAAAAAATTGGAATTGTCACATATGCCTTCCCTGGCACAGTTACATTCAGATGCTGCATTGTCTTTCAAGTCAAAAAACCACATGCGTATTGCAGTTCCTCCAGGATTTCCCAATTTTATAATTGCAGAAATGGATGCAAATTAAGCAAACTCCACAATTTTTTGTAGAGTTTGCAATTTTCTGTAGCTATGGGCGAGGATTCATTGTGTGACATTGCTGTTTGACAACATTCCTCGAGTTATCATAAGTAATTGTGTATGTGTCTTCACTGGTAGTCATTTAGGATATGAATGCTGTGCTAGCAATGTAGCAGGGAAAAAAGAGTAAAATGATTAATTTTTGGCTGTACCATCATGAAATTGCTGTGAAATCCTATCGGGAGAAGTATTGCAACATTTTACTGTTGTGCTCAATCCAAAACCCTCCAGAGTTTCATCTGTATTCCCCAGGAGTACAATATAACCTCATCTGGCGAGTGTTTCACCCCATTTTACCTGACACATCACCCCCATTTCACAGTCATTCTGGTTAAACCTTAAAGATGAAGCAGACATTACATTCTCCCCAAAGCCACACATGAACCGGGGCTGTTCCAATCATTAGAGCTACAGCACTATAGCATGAATACAGCTTGAATCAGGAGGAGGGGGAGCTTCACTATAAACCTTCACAACTTCACTATTCATAAGCTAAGCAAAAAAAATGTAACTGATGTTGTAGTTTGTTGTGGTACTGAGGGAAATAGCACGTCTCAGAAACTTTTACCTATCGACAGGGACCATCCACTCTGGAATCCATGATGTTTTGAATAAAGTTTCTCAATCGTTTGTAGCAAATCAGCAACCAAACTGTCAGATGCACTTACCTGGAGGGCCTTCGTCTAATCCAAAAGAAGACAGAATTTTGAATAAAATACATGTTCTCTAAGGCACCTTACACTTTTTTTGCGTATCTCGCCTTCCCAGATGTTGCTGATCAAATTGATGCGTTTGTGCTGAATACAGCTTGGCATCTTTTCTTCATTTAGTATTTACACACACCTTTAAAGATCCACCAGTCCGAACATTTATTACCGCAGTCCGTGCTGCTTCCTAAAGTCTGGCCCCATATGGACAGCTTAAAGATCACCATGAATTTTCACTGGTTGGTACTGTAGCATTTTAAAATTTGAAAGTTTACATTCATGTCTTTATAATTTTAGTTTGATATGATAGACTTTAAATGAAAAAAAATAATGAATTTAGAAAGAACTCCTGTTAATACAGTTAACATTTTTGTACAGTTATATATTTTTTCAGTTCACTCCTCTAGAAAATATATTTATAACAACACAATCTGGTGTCACCAAGAAGAGTAAAATAATTTTTCTCAACAAAAGACGATTTCATTGCTTAACTAAAATTTATTTAAACCAATTTCTTTAATTACTAGATTAAATTGAGTAGTGAGCATGATCACTTAGCATTGACATTAACTAATTCAGTTGTGAAATCTCATAAGGATCTTGGCAGTGATGGGAATTCTAACTATAGTATTAATTTTAGATAATTAAATCACACACCGCGATAATGTCTGTTGCTAAACACCAACATCATGGGTTTGAGGCTCAGCTCAGGTGTGAGCTGTGCATTTGATTTTAATCAGGGTTTTGAATTACACGCTCAGATCATGTTGGATGGATGAAAATGAATTGTGCTAATGTTACTCGGTTCAACCAGGTGGAACAGATGAACAAGTATACATACATACATACAACGCGGAGCCATACATTTCTACAATGATTTTTGTGAATCCACAAGAAATCCCTAAGGAATATTGCTAAAAAATGAATGTGAATGATAAATGTGAATAGATAAATTTGTCTAAGAGAGAGGATACTTGTACATAAATAATTAACTGTGATACTTTTATTGTTGATTATCAGCCTACATGCCAAAACAGTTTCCAGAGATGAAGGTATCAAACCCGGAGACATGTTGGAGAACTTTAATTCAATCATTTTACTTCAGTAACCACATTACCCTGGTCAGAGTTGCAGTGGATCTGGAGCCAGTCCCAGAAACAGAGGTCTGGATGGGATGCCAGATCCTGCACAGATAGTTTGTGAGCTCAGGTAACTATTGCATATATTATTAAGGCTTCAAGCACAAGTGGAACATGCTTTCTAATATAATCTAACTAAAAAAATATTAAACTATATATATATATATAATATAGTCCCTTCTACTGTACATGAGAGAAACACACACAATTTCCATCCATATGGAAAACCTCTTTCACTTTTTATTTCTAAATCTCCAACTGTTTATATACATGTTTCTATCGGTTTCCTTTCAATAAATGGGAAAGTGAAGGGGAGTTGTAAGAGAGGATTCTCTGTAAGCATGGCAGCAGTGAATAAGTTTGAAGCGGTCTGAGTAGGCTGAACGAGTGTTGAAAGTGTTGCCAAGTTCTTATCACTGGCTTTGTGAATTTAATATCAGTTTGAATTACGCTTATGTAGCAGTTCATTAGTTAAGCTTGACTCCAAAAAAATGGATTATTCCACTGAGCAGTGAAATGGGGGAACCATTACACACTTACTAAAAGTAAATAGGCATAGAAAACTATTTCATTTAACACACCAGTGGAACACATCAGTCTGTATGACTGTTTTATGTCAATTTCACTTCAACTTCATTGCTGGGGATTTTGTTGGTTATAGTCAGTCACCAGTCTGCTTTGGGCTTAAAGTTGATAGAATGGTTTGAATAAAGGAGGGATATGTGAGCATTTTCATTCACTCAGTCAGGCTATACAACAACTGGTCTTTAAACCATCACTTTAGATCACAGTTGGAGATACAGCTTTCTGTGAGCTGCATACATTTACAGAATTTGGCAGACATACGACTTACATTCATCTCATTTCATACATCTGAGCAATTGGGGGTTAAAAGCCTTGCCCTGGGGCACAGCAGTGGCATCCTGGTGGTACTGGGATTCAAACTTTCGATCTTCCGATTAGCGAGACAATGCCTCTACCACTGAGTTACCATTTCCCCATCCAGATTGTGTGTGCATACAAAAACTCTTTTTCACTATAGAAAAAAGCTCAAAATGCTGCAATTTAATCTTAATTCAGTTTTCAGGTAAAGCTGCTCTTGCTCTCGAACTTTGCTTAGTTCATTAAATGACCATTAATTCATCTCATTTAAGTCATTTAAGAACACATGAAGCTTGTATATAAAAGCTATTTTAAGATGATAATAATGCTACTAATGAAAATAATATATTTGACTCCTGTGTTTGGGTTTCAATTCCCACCTCATCCCAGTGCGCACAGGGTTTACATGTTTCGCCAAGCTTCTGACATTTACTCCATGTAGTGCGGTTTCCTCTCTCAGTCCAAAGACACGTGCTGTAGACTGATTGACATTTCTAAATTGTACCTAGTCTATGAGTGTGTAAGTGTGTGTATGATTGTGCCCTATGGTGTGTTGGTACCCCATCCAGGGTGTCCCCCACCTTGTGTCCCCTGGGAAAGACTCCAGGTTCAGCAGTATATAATAAGCAGTACAGAAATGGATGAATAGATAATAAATAAATGAATGAATGAATGGAGGTACACCATGTTCTGGTGTCTCATATACATTTCTAACAATGCAGATTTTTTACAAAGTGTTTTCAAACTACAATAGATCTAATGCGTAATGTACAATATAATAATGTATGATGGGGGAAAAAAATCTAATTTCATACATAATCAATCAAAAACATATACTACTATACTATAATAAAGCAAAAATAAAATACATATACAAAATAAATATATAAAATAACATTATAATGAAATGAGCTTTCAGTCTAAATTGACAGATGTCAAATGCTGTTATAAGTCAAATTGTATTTTGTTTGTAGGAATTTATTATTTGAGGGGTGGATGATATTTGCTGTTGATTTTATCATGAGTGCAATTTTAACATGGCCAAATATTGGAAAGCTATGTAAACACTGATACATAATCAATGTATGAAGACAACTCCACAATTAATAAAACAGTCCCACAGTTGACTCAAATCATTTAACAATTAAAACAAATAAAGATTATTGTAATTAACTAGATCAATAAAAAATAAACTTGATTACACACTCAATTAGGTCACAAGCAAAAAAAAGGTTTGTTCATGTTTTAGGGTTAATATATATAGATGTAAAAAAAAATTATAAATTAGGAGTCTTGATTTTTGTATTAACACAGCCATGTTTTAGATCTCATGTTCAGCCTTAAGATTCAGCCTTAAATAAAAAAAATACTAAATACTTTTCATTTGCTGTCAGTTCAAGCGAATTTCCTCTGTTCACATATCATTAGCTTCTACAGTCCGAATCGCAGGAGAAGAATACATTCATTTACATTACATTTACAGCATTTGGCAGATGCCCTTATCCAGAGTGACGTACATACTGTAAGTGCTTAAATTTCTCTTATTGGATACATTAATGCTGGATCACTAGGTTACATACTTAAGATACCATGAGTTTAAAACATTGTTCAATGTTACAATGAAAAAGTGTCAAAGGTTGTGTTGTTTTTTTTTGTTGTTTTTTTAAATAAATGCAAAAGATAGGGAAAGAAGTGCTAGTTGAAGTGTTGCGTGAATAAGTACTGTAGGTCTTCAACCGCCATTTGAAAATAGTCAGTGACTCAGTTATCCGGACCCCTAGGGGAAGTTCATTCCACCACATTGGTGCCATAATAGAAAAGAGTCTTGTAGTATACTTGCCTCTTACCCTGGGAGATGGTGGAACCAGTCGAGCAGTGCTGGTACTGTAGATCGGAGGGTGCGGGGTGTAGTACGAGGAGTGATGAGGGCTTGGAGGTAAGAGGGAGCTGGTCCGTTTTTGGCTTTGTAGGCCAGCATCAGTGTTTTGATGAAATATAAAAGCCAGATGATAATGGCAATCAAAAACTCCCTGAGATGATATAAGGGAGAAACCTTGAGAGGAACCAGACTCAAAAGGAATCCATCCTCATCTGGGTGACATCAGATAATGTGATTATAAATCATTTCCTTAAATCATTCTTCTTTAATTTGAGAAATGTTATTGTTTGGTTGGTTAACGTGCCAGTAACCTGTCGGTTAGCTGATAATCATGACAAATGTAGTGGTATATAGTCAGCATGAAAGATCTGGAAAGTGCAGTTTAGTAAAACAACTTCTGGTCCCCGTTGTTTGTGAGAGGAAAATTAGAGCAAAATGCTACTAATTTAACAACAGGTTTTTGTAGCATGGCAAGGTTTTTTTGTCCATAGCTGAACTATTTTCATAATCAATTCAACAACAGAACAGGATCATGGTACATGTGTAGAAGACACATTCTTGTAGTTAGAAAAACAAGATATCTGCCCATGGCCCTGTTTATCAATGTTTATGGCTGTTTTGTAACCTATGCAAATAGAAAATACTGCCTTTAAGCCACACACACACACACACACACACACACACACACACACACACACACACACACACACACACACACACTTAATTGTTACATTATCAATTCTACAGATATTGCACATGTAATATATAAATAGCAAGGCTGTTGCACATGTATGTATTTAAATAGTTTCTGCTATTTGACCCTATTATTAATGTATAATTTTTTATGATGGTACACCTTATGTCTTCATGCCAGGTCATTCTATTTTTTTTTTTTTGTTTTGGTAGTTGGTTATCTAGCTGGAAGGGTAAGAACCTGATCTCTTGTGGTAGCATAATGAGGGGTTGAGTATTTTCTGTTGAATCACTGTGATGAAGCTGAGAATATTAAAACTGCTTTACAACGGAAATTTCTGGAGATTTCAGCCGAATATGAAACAACAAGCAATGACACAGCATTATTATTGTAACCATACAAATGTAGCTATTAATTCAATGCTATTTGGATGCCTATTAGGTTGGCTAGCTAGCTAGATATTACAAGCACCATCTCATTAATTAACATGTTAAAGCAGATTGTCTTCCAAACTATAGGCTGACATAGACCTATGCTTAGAGATAGTCTTCGACTTACTTTTCTTTTAGAGGATGTTTAAATTGTGTTATAATATTAAATGAATATCAAAAAGCTGTGATATGCTACATCAGGTTCAATAGAAAGAAATCTGACAGCTAAATCACGATGACAGGATGCACCCTAATTTAATTAGTGATTTATCTTTTGAAATATAGCAGCAGGTAAAAAATACTGACAATCTTTATGTAATTTATTCAGTGGAATAAATCTCTAAAACACTGGTCTGAAACAGCCTTATCTGCACAGCTTGACTTGCATTGAAAAGCCACAATTGTGCATGTGTGTGTGTCCAAGGACAGAAAATGTTAAAGGCTGTCTATCTGTCGATTCTGACTCACTTCCTAACTCTTTTCTTGAAAGACAAAACTTCACTCTTCTGATTCCATTCCCATTCCAGGAAGAATGTTGCCTGAATGTCATTGTCAGTTTCTCGGTCACGTTTGAACGTGACTTTTCTAGTAACGTGCTCTGAGGAAGCTCTTGGAATGTACGTGACAAGTTTCCGCAATAAAATCGTCAGCCGTGTTTTTCATGCATCAAAAAGTGAAATAAAATGAAATAAGAATCAGCTAACAAAATAAAGCCAGAGCAATAAGAAGAGTGAGAGGGAATGGGTTTTAATTACTCCCTGAGTACACTCATCTGAGAGAGAGAGAGAGAGAGAGAGAGAGAGAGAGAGAGAGAGAGAGAGAGAGACTTGGGTGGAATAATGTTTGAAAATGCAGTGCATTACGCCAATGCATCATGAGCAGAGGCTTATATTCATGCATGTTTTTTTTTTACTATGCTCCAGGGGCATTACGCAGATTGAAATATCACATGCAGAGCCAAATCTTATTACTGAGCAGAGACTGCACTCACAACTTGTGGCCCTTAATTGACAGCAAAGCTGCTTCCTAAACCAACTTATAACCTTCTTTGGCTCTTACAGCACATTATTCACTATTAAATATATGCAAACTCAAATGCCTGCTTTTCGTATTTCATTTATATGTTGTTAAATACTCACCTGCCAGTTTAATAGGAACACATGTCACCCTAATCCAATTTAATTGAATTTACTCAATCAACCAATTATGTAGCAGTGGAGGATAGATTGAGATGGTTTGGACATGTACAGAGGAGGGAGATGGTTATACTGGTAGAAGGATGTTGGAGATGGAGCTGCCAGGTAAGAGGTCAAGAGGAAGTCTAAAGAGGAGATATATAGATGTGTTAAATGAGGACATGAAGGTAATCAGTGCAAGAGTAGAGGATGCTGAGGATAGAGTTAGGTGGAAACAGATGATTCGCTGTGGCAACCCCTAATGGGTAAAGCCCGAAAAGTGGAAGAAGAGAAATGCAAATAATCATACAGATAGAGGTCCACAGCTTCACTTAATGTTTACCTCAGACATCAGACATGTTGGTGCCTGGTTATCACCTGGTCTTCTTCTAACCGTCACTGTTCAAATTTAAGGTGCTACTGACTACTACTGCTGAATGTTGTGAGAGAACCTGATGAGGTATTCTGCTACATGTTGTAGTCTTTCCTCATTAAGATTCAGGATGTCATACATTCTGAGATGATTTTCTGCTCATGATTTTCTGCTCGTGGTGTTTAAAGTGTTTGTTTAAGCATAGCCATTCAGTCAGCCCAAACCAGTCTGACCTTTCTCCTCATAACAGCATAAATAAGCAAGTGCATAGTATTTCTATGAAAGTGGACAGTCACAGATATTTTTTTCTATGCATATATATATATATATATATACATTATATATATATATATATATATATATATATATATATATATATATATATATATATATATATATATATATATATATATATATATATATAATGTATATATAATGTATGTGTGTGTATATATATGTATATACGTGTATATATAAGTATGTATGTATGTATATGTATGTGTGTGTGTGTGTGTGTGTGTGTGTGTGTGTATATATATATATATATATAAACGTATATATATATGTAAATGTGTTTCATGCATAATTGTTAAGAAAACATCTACAGCTTCAGAGTTACTAAAAGTAACATTTAGATAAACAGAAACTATGCTCAAGCCTCATTAATTCTTCATTTATAAGCAAGGCCAAATCAAAAGAATATATATATATAAGCTACAAAAGTGTGTAATCACTCATAAAAAGGTTACCAGCCATGAAGTAGGACTAATACATCAATAAAACTTGCATAGCACAAAATAATCAATTTGAATCAATGCTGAAGAAATCCCAAAAGGTTTAAGAATGGAAATGCATCTGACTGATTTGACTAACATGCAGATAGCGGTTGGTAAAATGAGAGAAAAAAAATGTAATCCTTAATTAGATTTGGTATAACGCTGCAGGAAATTCATTCCTTTTGCTTGTCAGGTGTGACAAGCATGAGGGCAAAGCCCAAATAATGGCTGATCTATGATCTCTGAGCTATGACAAAGCTGAGTCACACACAAGACAGATCATCTAAGCAGAAAAGCAAAGCATTGATCTGATTAAAAACCGCTTGCATTCCTCCTCACACCATCAGCGCTGCACTCAGGTCAGATGACAATTACAAAAAGGAGGAAAAATGAGCATGTTGAATTAATATTGTTTAGTTTTATTTGTTAAATATACGTATATACAGTGCCTGCTGCATTTTCTTATGTAGTAATGGCTTTTTTTTTCCCCAACCGATTCTATTCATTCGTTGTCGGAGCTGAAGAAGGAAAACCAATAACAGCCATCAAATGCCATTTTGTGGAAAGCCTTAAAGAACAGCAGATAAGGAAATAACTATTTCAGCTTCAATTTAGCACTGGCCTTACATACACCAAATTAATGTCACAGCATACATTTTATTAGAGGAGTCACCGCTTCATTGATTTTATAACTTCATAAAAATTACACGCTAATTTCTTTTAACTAACGCCTGAAACTGTAAATTCTACTTTGTTCACTGGACTGTGTTGATTTACCTGATCCTGAATAATTGCCTGCTTTTTCACAGCTATGTATAGAAATAGGGTGTGTGTGTTCACTGGTTAAGAAGATGGTGTATTGCTCAGAAGGTTGCGAGGACAATCAAGCTGCTATTACTGGGCCCTTGAGCGAGGCACTTAACCCTAAACTCCTTAGTTGTATAAATGAGATAAAAGTAAGTCACTCTGAAGAAGGATATCTTGGTGAGAGACATGTGCCTTATACCAAGGTTTACTAAAAATGACAGACCTGTAAAGAATTGTCAGCGTTAATCTAAAAGAATTTTCATAGCAGGAGGCCACGTTGCAAGTAAAGAATCAGGAGAAACACTATTAATAAAACAACAGTAGTGCTCGGGCAACTCTTAACGTTGCCATCAATGATATGTTTTCATAATCATGAGTAATGTATGTCCATAATTGGTTTTAAATATGAGTCATAGCAGAAAGGTAGCTCATATCCTTCAATATCAAGGAAGCAGAGCCTCCCCCATAAATCTATTCCCCAGCGCCACATAAAGATGAGGTTATTATGCATATGCAGCACCTGAAAATGCATAAATTCATTTTCTTAACTTATTTGTTCAACCATCTCCATTCATCCTGCAAACACAGGCTTGGATATAGGTTTCAGTTCTGCCAGCTGATTCCACAAAGACATATAAAAAAGAATTAGATTTGTAATCATTTCCTTTATCTTCGCCTGCAGGCTGATATTTTGAAAGTTGTTTGAATAATTACTAGGAATCAGTTTGAAGCATTAAGCACAGTGCTCTAACGCAAATGGTACATGAAAGGCTACTAGGCTAGCTAATGAGAAGATGACTAGAATTTACTTAAATAGACAAGGCGGCAGTCATTAACACTTGATTAAGGTGGATTTAGGAGATAAATTCACACAAATCGTGAGGTGAGACACTTCCGGATGTCATTAATGTTCTATAAATTCTGCAAGTCACAGATGAATTACTTATTCCGGAACATGCAGACATGGAAAAATCCATAAGAACATGCTGCCAGTTTAAAACGCTGCAGTCGATGAAACATCGGCATTCATATTCCAGGTGAAACACATCTGCATAAATAACTACAATTATGCAAATCCATTTTGAACTTGGTAAATATTGTTGCATGCGGTCTTGAAGTAAGCAATATACTGTAGGCCTGCACAACACAGCACACTCCTTAGTAGCTTAATGAGAAGCTATTAGATTGAGCCATGTCTGATACACGATCCAATCCAATAAAAGCACTAAGCGCAGAGGGCTCTGTACCCTCTGCCAAGGCGTGCAGTGTGACAGAGAAATCAAATAAAGAGATCTGCAGCTCTGTAAGAGGACTTGAAGGCACCCAAACAATCGATTGCTGTCACCCACCTCTCCCATCCAGGAGCTTTCTACACTCTCGGGATGCATGAACGTCCAATTTAATGACCATGACGCAAGCAGCACACGCGCATTTGCTGTGGCACAGACCTAGCAGAGCAATCTCTTCATCGTTCTGTCACTCCTCAAACACGGAGACGCTATTTATCAATATAGAAGAGATACTCAGTGGAGGTGTGACTTGAAAGGGACAAAATGGGAGTGTGAGTGTGTATGGGTTTGTGTGCTGATGAGTGTTATTTGCTAATGTAATTTTAAAACCACAGCCAAGATGGCATTTGTTTAGTGGTAATTTATAGCAGCGTCAGATAATCAGCTCTGCATATCGGCAGTGTCTGAGGCAGTCACGAGAAAACAACTGCAAGCAAAGAGAAATGAATGACTTCATTAAAATGAATAGAGACAAACGTTTTTAGAACTGATCAATGAGGCCTAAAGTAACAGTGAGTAGGACAGCATGCTTGTATCTAAACATCACTGGAAGGATAATCATGAAGACACGTTTCCAGTTTAGACTTGTATTCCTCACTCATATAACTGTGGAGTTTTCCTATTACTTTCACAGCGGTTTCCCAGTAGTTTAGAACACTTTACAAGCTTTAAGATGAGGTTTTGAGGGGTTAAAAATAATACATTTCATATAAAAGCACCATTCATTTTAAATCTCTAGCAGCATTCGTCTGAGATTATTGATTGTTTTAGAATACAACAGTGCCATTTTTCTCCACTTTCATTTCTGCACTGTGAAAAAGTAAAAGAGAGAAAAGATGAATAGAATAAGTCATGAACGAGACATCTCTTCTCAGTCTTTCACGTCTCTTCTTTATAGCTTTGTGGAGCTGAAACGCTAAGACAAAGGACTGCTGAAGACTAAAACAGGAAGCTGAGTGACAGTGCTCAGCCTGAATGGGCTTCCATGATTGTAAGGAGCCTCTTCTAGAGCCTTCATGGCAAAATCCCAAGTGGTTAATTAACTTTTACAGTGTTTATTTTCTGTCCAGCTGCATGAAAATGAACACTAGGGACTGTGCTGTGCTGATTCCCCTGGAAACCTGCATGTCACAGCCTAAAGGCAAGATGACAGCAACAAGAGGCTCTTTATGGCACATGTGAAGTCTGCTTGTTTAAGGTGTCTGTCATGTGGGAGATTATGAGGCTCAAGGAGACCTAGTCATGAAGGAATTCGTGAGGAGGCATTGACCAACGGGCTCAGTACAAAAGCTTGCTAATTAACTTCTTGACCAACTCATGCAGTGAGTATCCCGTATCAGGTCTTTTCAGTAATCACAATGAACATCCATTTCAACTCATGTTAAAAGATTCCATCCCTTGTATCCAGTAGACGTTCCAATTGGTGCTTAATTGAATGGCTATTAAACTGGATTGTACAGTCTAACGAAACATTTCTACTTTGTAATGAGATGCTTTATTAAAGTTTTTCCCAAGAAAGCTTGGTGCAGCAGCGACCAATGGAGTCAACAGCTCTTGTTGTTCACTGCCGGTCTTGCCACTGCAGAACCAGCTACAGTGCTGCAAGTAGTTAATGGTCATTGAGGCTTGTTTCAAATGAGAGCAAATGTGTTGTTTCTCCAAAAGGCATAATCCAGACATGCACCAGCACCTCCAGCTAATTAAGCCCCTTTGTAGATTGGTGATTAAATAGAGGGGAACTATGCAAATGAAAAGAAAAAAAGTCAAATTAAACCAGCGGGACACAATAAGAAGCAGTCTTTTTTTGTTGTCTAGCACGTACAATTTCATACAGGCAAGCAGAGAAGCTGAGAGACTTGGTTGGTTGAAGTTTCCTGGCTATTGATCTTAAGATTACTTGTGCAAATTAATGTGGGAAAATGCATAGCTTGCACAAAAACAATGAATTACCCGGAAAAAGCTAAACCTGTAAAGATGGAGCTTTATCAACCTTGAGAGAGACAGAAAATGAGAAAGAAAATGAGAAAATATTATAGAGAGAAAATCCCATGCCCTGTTCACGATACACACGGTGGCAATCTATACTCATTTCGGGAAATCGGGGTTAGCGATTAGTATGACCTCACCACCACCAATTAAAACAAATGATACCAGTACATATTTGGCCTAAAAAAGACGGAATAAAAATGAAGTTCCAAATGAAACCTGACAATAATTTTGAAGGCATATTATATCTTCATTGTACTCACTGACCTTGCTTCACCTTTGACCTTTTCATTCAGGAGCACATTTTTAGATATGCCAAGTGCATCTAATGACTTTGTTCCACAGAAAATCTATGCCATGCATATCAAATATATACCAAAGGAAAGAACAGCAGTTCATCAATCCTTTCCTGTCAGTGACTGATTTGCACAAAAGCAAGGTTCATTTTGCTGGGCAAACATTTATGACATGCAATATCTATCCTTCAGAGTTTACAGCTATGCCCCAGCAGACAAAAGCAGCAAAAGTGAAAGCTTGCTTCAAATGCAATTCACTTTCTGGTTTTCTTGGTGATAAAGATCCATGTCTATTTCACAGTTTAACTACAACCCACAGTTCCACATTCATTTAAAAATTGCATGTATTTTGTTTTGCAAATACATTACTGGAAGCTAGTACAGGTTTTTAATTTATTTTAAAGGTTTTTTGTTTATATGATTTATGTTTATATTTTTGTCTTTAATATCAATCTAATGAAAACACATGTCAACATATAGTGTATATTTATTTTAATGAAATGTTTACCACGCTAAGATCGAGTGTAAGAACGCTATCTCTGTACCGAAAAAGAAAAAAAATGGTACTTGTACACAGCTATCAGTGTTGAGGGACACCATTATCAACAGTAAGAACCATAATTCAAACAATAGTAGAAAAAAATGACAGTGAGATATTATCAAAAATTGGAAGAAACATACCTGTAGCTGGAACAGAAATCCTTTCATAAAATCCAAAACAAACATCAAGGAACTGAAAGTCTCTAAAGGACAGCATTTATTTTGATTTTCACTATCCAGGCCTTAGTACACACTTTTTTTGGCCTTTTTATAACCTGTGTTTAAAGAAAGTACATTCTGAAGGTCACACTTGACTCATAATAAATATATAAATGGTTCTAATTTGATAATAATTAAGGCTCTGCAAGGTTTTGCATTCACTTGGACAACATGAAGGTTGGTTAGCATTATATATCTTTAGCCTGTTACCCCAAATATTAAATAGTGCATTTTGTCTTCTTGCACTAGTACGTGTCCTATCATCTAAGTCCTCGGAGTACTCGCCTAAGCACACCTGAATTTCTTACAAACGATCTGGAAATAATTTAGACAGCATTTATGTACCTTCTATCTTTCAGTCTGATAGTTTGCTAAGCTCACAGCTAGATCACTAGCTTTATTTGTAGTTGGGACTGAATTTGGGTAGAAACAGTGATGAACATTCCTTCTTGGACTTTCAAAAAATAAGAAAAAAGAGTGCTGTTTTTTTGCATACCTGTGATTAGCACTAGCTAACTGCAATCATCTGTCAATTACTTCAATCGATGTTTTGTTTTTTTCATACAGGTTTCTGAGGAAAAAGTGATTTTTTTGGTCTGCATGGAAGTAGAAATGCACAAACTCAGCTTAGACAATTCATGGAATTCTCGCTGATAAGTAAACCCTGTGTTCTAGTTTGATAAAATTTCTAATAAACTTTTTTTCAGTCTTTAATATATTTTCGGAAATGAGATAAAATAAAATAAGGCCACTATTGTGGCCCATGAGCCTATAATATTCTGCATGCACTTCATATGTGTTTTAAAAAAGAAAGGCTCATATCAAACATCACTTTCTTGACATCTCCTAGGCAAAAAAGAAATCTCTAAGATAGCGATCTCTTAGCCCTATGCCTATCTGTTATTGTTATTTTGGGCAATGTAATGCAAATTATTTGTGGAGGTGAAAATTGAGCCCTCAGTCCCAGAGGTGTGAGGCAAATGTGCTTACCACTAACCCACCATGCCCCCAAATGCTAGTTCATAAATGAGAATTATTATTTGCAGTAATGCACCAATCTATCTTAAAAACACCACAGTTGTACATGTAATTAACTGATTTATTAGATTGTGTGTGTGTGTGTGTGTGTCTGTGTGTGTGTGTGCACATGTATTGCTGAGTCAGTTAATTCAAAAGAATTACAGGACAAATTAGGGTGTGAATCTTCTTATCAACCCAGTATACGTGATTTATGAGCCATTTGTTTGTTTTAATCAATTCAAACCCTTTCAAATCAGTGCAGGATCAATAAGAAAATGATTTAAGACACCAGCGTTGGTGGAGGATCAAAAGAGGTCATTTAGAAATCTGAATCGATGCATTGACAAAGAAAGTGGATAATTCCTTTATACCAACTCGAATGAATGTGTAGGCATTATACTCAGCTCGTTCAGCTGCCTCGGTGATGGGTTACACAGGAGTTAATAAGCCAGCAGCTCTGATATTGCAGTTAGCCCTGGTCCTAGTCTAATCTCTACTTCCTATACATTAGTCGAAGTTTTTAAACTAATTCTAGCCACATGTCAGAATTTTTTATTAAAATCAATGTAAAAACCATTATGTGATCACTTACTGAAAATTAGAGTCATTAGCAACAATACATTCTTCACCAGCATCTATATTCTGCTCTGTCTTTTCATTTTAATATAAGAAGCAATTAGATCACTGCATAAAGTTTTTCATCCAGTAAAAATATTATGTAGAAATTTAATTTAATTGGCAGAATTGCACTATAAGATGAAAAAAAGGTGTGATGGTGCATTTACATAGGTTTCGGTTTTACAGATTTTTCTGTCTCCCTCATTTTCGAATAGCTGCTATGAGTTAGTATTTTGCCACCATGAAAGAGATCCTGTGAAAGTCTATTAGTGGTTACATCATATTAGAAAATTTAAAAAATTTAAAAATAAAGGACAGGGTAGAAGTGGAAGTGCAGTTCATACTACTTTCAGTGCTTTTTTTGTAATTTAACCAACCTAGACTTTCTAAATAACTTTTTAGAAGATACTAACCCTAACCCTAACCCTGTAGTGCCAACCCTGCTTTTATTCCAAATGCAATGCACTGTGAAAGTGACTGTCTTTATTGGAGCAAATGGTACAAGCACACAGACAAAATGAGAAAGTGTGCTAAGGCATGCACAACACTCATTATAGAAAGTTTAGCGCTGGTGTTCTAAACAATGATGGCAGTTTGTACGGGCGAATAGAACAATACTTCTTTAATCTTATGTGCAACTCCTTTAAACCACGAATTGTAATCGGAAACAGTGTCCGCCCAAGCAGATCACTTAACGTGCCAAGCTTAGAGCAGAAAATACACTTGAAATTGTACAAACATTACAGGATTTCACAGGAGACTTCCTTACTGACAATCCACCCAGCACACACACAGGCATCTACAGGCACCACCACTTGATAGAATCAGCATCACTTTGTGCTTTCTAAAAAATGTAATTCAAGACTGCTCATAACCATTGCTTGAGGCTTTGTGAATGCTGCATTTTTCTCTAGGTGCCAGGATATTGTGTTTTCTGGTTTTATAGTTGCATTAAGGGAGATCAATCTTCTCAGAGGCGGTGAGAGTGAGACAGAAGCAGGCTTTGCTGTGGTCGCGACCTGCTGGAGAGCAAGGGGGCATAAAGACAAAACATCTGATCGTTGACAGAAATGCAACTAATTAAAATAACAAAGAAAACCCTAATGCACTAATTTCATAATTCTCACAGAATATCAAGGGACACTTTATCAACAGGCTATCAAATAGACATGCAGTACTACACCATTTTGGTCATTTCACCATTTTCCAAAACTGTAATTATCTTTGACACATTAGAACGTCAATGGCCAAATAAAAAAGGTCCCACTAGACTCCTTCTTATTTCTCTGAATCTGTGCATCTGCTCCAGGTGCTGAACCGGGTATAACGGGAGGGCACAAGGACGGCAGATGCACCAGTACTTGCTTAAAAGCCACAGAGTGCTGCCAAAATACGATTCTAAATCCTGTCCATCTGCTGACACTTCTGTCTCTCCAAGAATACAAGCCAGGTGCCTGGACTACTGTGTCCTTATGGCACAGAGGAAACAGTCAATCTGTCTGCTTACATCATAAAAATGTATGAAATGTTCGCATTTTAACACCAATTTGTAAAGCAACCGATTATAATTATTGTAATTATTAAAACCAATCAATGACAAACAACTAATGCTTTCTATCGACATACCAGACAAGGAGCATCAAAAAGCAAGAATGGGTTACACTACTTTTAAAGAAAATGCTGCACCTATCTTGTGATAATCCATCTTGAGCTAATATTAGTACTAGCTGTCTCTGGACAGACTCACCAAGCAAATTATTTTTAAGAAGGAATCTATTAAATCTCAGAGTGTGACTTTAAGATAATATATTAGCAGCACTGCCTTAGGGGACAATGGTGACAATCCCTTCTGCATGACTGGGGACAACCTATGGGAATTTAATGGTCTAGTCTCTTAACAGCCCATCAGGAAGATTTAGTCCCTGCCACATTTATGCTACTAATGAGTAAATAATAGACACTGTCAGTGCAGACTGAGACATGTTGAAGGCAGGAATGCTCGTGGAACATCTTATCTGCAGAGCCACTCAATGCAAATTGCCTTTACCAGGTTCATCAACTTTTTGATTCTCTGATATAAGGTTAATACAGAAATTCCATTAACAGCAATAGAAAAGAGCATGTAAATGGCGAGTGACGGCTGAGTGCTTTTCCTTTGAGCTGGACAAAGGTGAGAAATGTGATGGGCATGCTGAACCAGGTCACGCCCCAGGGCACGGTCCTCAAGGGAGGGAAGACACTACAGCTTGGCCCTGTTTGCCACCTCAGCATGTAAACCGTCAAGTCTGTCTGATGCCAAGAAAGAGACGAGAAGACATGTCGTCACTCTCAGGATCTTCTCAAGGGTACAAAGAAACACTGGGCAGCTCTCTGCTGCTGTTTACACATCATATGTACTGAATCAGCCACCTTTTTGCATACTATTTAGCCTGATTGTGAATTATATTGCTTTAATACATCAAGCCAATAGATTTCTAGATATAGCAAGATCAATAATCCAATATCACTGAGGGAGATGTATTTAAACAAAGCCTTCATCATTCAGCTTCCATCTAACAAATGCCAACGAACCACTGCAGTGTGCAGCAGATGAGATTGAAAATGTCCATTTTAATCTCTGGAATCTTCTTGTTTGACAGAATATTTACTCTGAAAGTTTGATTTGCTTTCCATTACCCTTCACCTTGAGTGATAAGAAGCTGGTAGAGGCAGCCATTTTACTATATGAATATACAAAAAAATTACATGTGTATTGGAATTGTAATTGCAATCTGTACGATTTCAGAAAATAGGAAGTCCAAAATAAAAGAAAGGAAAATGTGGTATTCAATCAGTAGTTTGCCATGATATATTTTATATAGATGTATAGATGTTTTATAGTATTTTTATACCATATATTTTTGGCCTGTGATAGAGATACACAATTCTGTGTAACACTTTCCATAAATCTCTTTTTTTTGTTGTTGCAGTGATAGAAGCAGAAGGATCCCCTGGGCATTACTGATTGCTGTTAGAGTGCTTCCTGTAAAAGCTTAAGGTCATGTTTCCACCTTCCACCAGGGCAGTGAAGCATATACAAAACACTCCATAATTCAACCACTTGAAAATGTCCTAGACTGTAAATAAAGTCAAATAATATGTATGGCTCTAGTTTGGGGATCTTAATATTAATCCTAATCTTAATATAAATCGTAATGTTGTAATGCAATGTTTGGTTCAGTGACTGGATTTCCTACTCACATTAAATTTCTAATATTTAGCTTAATAAACACAAACTAACAAAAAATATAGCAGTATTATCAGCTACAGTTGGCTGGCTATCATTTCAGTAGCCAGCTAGAAAAACATCCATCATACCAGCTCAGCAAGAACACTACACATCATTCTAGTATCCTTTTAAAATCTGGCAACCCCTTCATGTCATTTTAGCTCTGGCACTGTCACTGTTAATTGCTGGCTTTCTTAAGGCTTGGAAATAATAGCAATCATTGTTTGTGGCTACTCTCTGTGTCTCTGGCTTCACAACACTGTTAAACAGCTGCCTGACAGATGTTCATGTGCATATCATACATGATAATGCATGAAACAAAACAAAACATAAATAAATAAATACATAAAACACTACTCTGACTGGTGATAAGGGTTTTGAGCTTGATTTAATATTTAAGGGGATTTTCAAGTGACTTGCTTCGCAGCTTTAAAACTTTAAAGGGAATTCAATATTATAAATATTCAAATTTCCACAATATTACTTGGGATTATTTTTAATGAGCACGTATAATAATAGAAAATATGTCATCTATAACTTGAATCATTCAGGTGATACATTATATGCACCAGTAAATTTTGTATGAAGACCCTAAAATGCATATGAACTGCAATTTACACAAACACCTGCTGTGATACTAGATGTTCTTGTACTTTTCTGGCATGTTGGCACAGCAGTTAGCATTGCCACCTCACAGCTTCAAGGTCTCTGATTCAAACCTTAGTTTTTAATTAACTTCATGGTCTCTGTGTGACGTTTTTTGTGTCAATCAATGTTTTTTTTTTTTTTTTCATATATTGTGTGTTGTGTGTCAGAAGTTCTGATAGGTTCCTTTTTGGTTTTTAGTCTTCTTTCCCAAATATAAGTCGGTAACAAAAAAGTGTGAATGTATGAGCCCATGGTGTCCGAGATGGCCTTGCATCCTATCCAGGGTGTATTCTACACTCTATATTCTATATTGTCTACATTATATTCCTCTATAGTCTACTCTGTTTTAAGTTTATTCTGTTTCATCGTGTTCTTATGTGTTATACATATGTAATATGTATGTGACAAATAAAGAACTTTGAAACTTAACCAGCACAAATGTTTACTGAAAATGCTAAGTGAATGAATAAAAGAACGAATGAATGAATGAATGAATAAATGAATGAATGCTTTGGCGAAACACCGAGCAAGTAGAGTACACTCACTCATCTTCTACCGCTTATCCGAACTACCTCGGGTCACGGGGAACCTGTGCCAATCTCAGGCGTCATCGGGCATCAAGGAAGGATACACCCTGGACGGAGTGCCAACCCATCACAGGGCACACACACACACTCTCATTCACTCACGCAATCACACACTAGGGACAATTTTCCAGAGATGCCAATCAACCTACCATGCATGTCTTTGGACCGGGGGAGGAAACCGGAGTACCCGGAGGAAACCCCCGAGGCACGGGGAGAACATGCAAACTCCACACACACAAAGGGGAGGCGGGAATCGAACCCCGACCCTGGAGGTGTGAGGCGAACGTGCTAACCACTAAGCCACCGTGCCCCCCCAGTAGAGTACACTATATGATTCAATTCAATTTAAATTGATTTGTATAGCGCTTTTAACAATGGATATTGTCTCAAAGCAGCTTTACAGAACATAAGAAACATAATACAAAAAAGTCTAATGGTATACAAAGATTAATATTAGACTTGTATTTAAATGTGTTTGTATTTATCCACAATGATCAAGCCTGAGGTGACTGTGGAAAGGAAAAACTCCTTTTGATTGAAGAGGAAGAATCCTTGAGAGAACCAGACTCAAAAGGGAGCCATCCTTATTTGGGTGACACTAGAGGATGCGATTAAAAATATACGGTATTGACGAGGAGGTTGTTGTCCTCAAAGACCACATGTAGTGTGTCCTCTTAGAATGTCCGAATACATCATGAAGCAGAATGAAGCCATGTGTAGAAGTCATTATACCTACCTCCAGTCCTGAGTGGTGTGAAAACGACCCCATAAGATATTGATATAGCAGTAGAGACTGTAGGGAAAACAAAATATGACAACGGAAATAATTATAGGGCCTGCGTGTGTTTGTCTGGAGGGCAGTAAGTCACGAGAGATAAAAGAAACCTATTTCAGAACTAGCTGTCTGATCTGTAGCTGTCTTATTGTGTGACTATACTGAAGCAGGCTTTTTTCCTTTTAGTAAATCGTGAGTATACTCTTAATATAGGATCACAATGTTCTGTGGCCTTCAGCAGTGTGTCTGAGTGTTGTTTTAAGCCAATTGCTCTTATTATTCCAGATAAAAGGAGTAGAAAGTCACTTTGTTGGTGGCTGGGTGGAGTCAGATTAGCCAAGAGTCATCTTCTGTCTGCCCCAAAAAGACAGAGGATCTTATTGTGCTTTAATGCACCTTAATGGTTGAAAGAAGTGACAAAGAGAATGTCTCTTTCATTGTGATGCTGTGCAGTGGTACTCTAGCTCTGAGAGTGGACCCGGGTTCCATGAAGAACAGGAAAGTGGCGGGTGAGAAAAAGAAGAAAGACAGAGTACATGATGTGGTGGAGAGCTAAGCGTGGCATTGCTGCGTAATGTGATCAGAAACGGTGGCTTTTCTAACACCTCCCCACTTACATTTCATCAAACTACTTTCTTTTATTCGATTTGGACTTTATTACTTGGGCTGCCGGGACTGTTTTGTCCTCCACTGTGGCTGGATGCAGTATTTATATCTGTCTTAGACACAAGGTGCAGGAAACTACGGTGACTAACACCCCAGCAGTATGCAGTCGACAGGGCTAAAGGGTCTGTTTACAGCTGGCACTCATCTGAGTGTAATTTGTGACCCTCTCTCTATTTGCACACATCTAAATGCGGACATGCAGAAGAATGAAAGCTGGCAGACAGCAATCTCATTACTGCCCTGTGTGCTCCCTCAGACATCGCAGATTCACATGCACACACACATTGGCATCAATAATAACTGCCCAAAGAAAGACGCACAAACGAGTACAGCACTGCATGGGCTGCGTGTTTATGTGAGAAGGAAGCTAGCAATATAAAGTTACTGAGAATTGTTAATGAGAAGCTTTCCAGAATTCTTTACTGTCTAAATATCTAGTAAGTGTTTTCATTTTCATGACAGTTTTTTTCTGTATTACTGACAAGACCAGCTTAAGAGCAGCAGGTTATCAAAAGACATTTCATTCAACATCCTGTCCACTTGAAGCCTTCTTGAATGTCTACAGACTCCCATATGCAACAATAAGAATATTACCTTGATATTGGTTAGCTTAACTAGAATTAAAAACAATCCTCAGCAAGCTACAATAAAATATTTCCCTCTGAGACTTTATAGATACTACAGAAAGGTAAGCATTAACTGAATTAACATTACTGGTAATAATAAACCAATAATCCAGTTGAGCGTGAATAAGTCACTGTGTTAAATTTCAATAGGACAGAGCATAATATTCAACCCTTACAGTACATTACTTACTTATTATATACTTTATACATTAACACAGCTGCAGATGTAGGGTACCTAGGTCAACATTCCATGATTAAAGATTTCATACAAGACGTATAATTCTTTCTCACCAGAGCAAAAAATAAACAGCCAAAACTCCAAAGCACAAATAGCTATTTCCGTACAGTCTATACTGTCTAATATATTGGTGGATACATCTTTTAACTTCAGTTGAAAGCCCAGGCTAAACTATTCTAGACCTGAATATTTGTCAGCTGTGAAATACAACTGAGAAAGCCAGAAGAGCAGAACCTTTGGTCAACTAGCAGCCAAGCCGTTCCGCAAGGTCGACCCTGAATATCATCCTCTTGGCCTTATAGTGCTCTAGAAGCGCTTAAAGGCCAATTGCATTTATTTATCAAAGTTGCGTATGTTCATATCTCTCTAGACAAATACCAGCACTTCTGGTAAGCAAGAATGAATTTGAATGTAACAACCTAAATCTAAAATGTTTGATTTGCAGTTAAATGAATTCAAAACTATTACAGCAACTATACTTTTACCGACTAGGTCAATTTAGATTTTATGCTGTTAAATAATTTTAAATCAATATGCAGAGTTCTTATGATCCCCAGCTTGTGGCATTACTATATGATTCCAAGTTCCTTTACACAATCTGCAGATTAATAAATGTTTGTAATCTTAATAAATAAAAACTTCACCTACATAAGAAACCCAAACTTGCATTGTGTCTTTGCCTGGTGTGATTTATGTTTCAGCCAGACAGCTTATTGTTTACCTCTTTACTCTTAGTCTAGTTGATGCCTGTTTGCTGGTTACATGACCATCTGCTTGTCTCATAATTTTAGACTTCATTGGACTTTTGCATGGCAACTAAGGATTTAATAAAAACCATAAACCTGTGTTTGCACTACACAACACATTAAATCACACTGCATTTTTATTCATTTCAGTTCTAAGTACTAATTTATTTTAGGGTTCAGCCATATCATATCAACACTCAAACATGCCAGAAGTCATTTTTCTTCATTTTGGTGGTCTGCTTTTCGGTGTTCATATTAAATGACTTATGAATGTCATAAAAAAGGCATAGACTTCCACTGATCCACTGAATATGCCTACATCATACAGTTAATTTCAAGAAAATTAAAAAATTGCAAAAATCTATTCCTCACTTTAAACAAAAAAAAAATACTTCTTTTGTTGGATCTTGGATAACTGTATTATGCTGAACACTTTCCTTTTATTGGTTTGCTGTCACTACACCTGTATAAATTGGGCATGCTTCCGGTATATAAGCTGTAAATTAGAGAAAATTGTAGTGTGTCTCGCATATGACATTTAAATAAGGGACTAGTGGGCAGGGGCTTCTTTTCATGCAACTGTAGTTTATTCGTCTTTTGCGTTCAATTTGTCACACTGTTGGAAGCATGAGATCAATTAATGAATTAGACACAGTTTGGTACATACATCAGTCCAGCGCTCAAATCTGTGATGGTTTTTACGCAACTTCAATGCCCCATGTAGTGCAAGAATGTTGTTTGTAAAAAGCCTCTTGAGGCTTCAGTCATTCGATCTGATGAGAAAAAATGAAGCAGGAACTAATTGTGGTTGTCAGCTCACATTCAGAATTGTGTGCTCCAGCAATTAAAAATCTATAAGTGCAGCTCAAATCTCATGAAGAGAACCTCTGATAAGAGCCTATGGAAAACATTTTAAAAATGATGTATAACAAAAAATAAATAACATATTTCAAAAGGGCAAAGGAGCTGATGCTATGGTATATGATAGACAATAATGGCAGCTATATTTCTGTGGATGTACGTATAAAAGCTTGTAAATTTTAATTGATTTGGTTTTGGGGGCATAAAATGGGATTGTGTATGTTATGTAGCAGATTGGGGCATGGGGTGGGTATGGTGGCATAGACATGGTCAGCACATTGCCTTACAGCTCCAGGTTTGGGGGTTCAATTTCCACCGACTCCCTGTGTGCACAGAGTTTTCATTTTCTCCCATTTACTTATCTGGTACTTGGTTTTGTCCCAAAGTTCAATGTGTTGTTATTGGCATCTCTAAATTGTAATGTGTGAGAGTATGTGTGTGATTGTGCCCTGTGATGGGTTGGTGCACCGTCCAGTGTCCTGGTGTCCACCACATTGAGCCCCAGGAACAGGCCCCAGGACCCTGTGTAAGGTAAGTGATACAGAATAGGATTGAATGAATGAAGCAAATGATTAATAGATAAAATGCTGAAGGCACCTGGACAATAGCTTAAAGAAAAGAGAAGAGAAAAATGCAAGCCCACCTAATTGGTTAATGATAGCATCAGGCCACTTGCTTTGCAAAAATGCTCACTCCTTGTAATAGGCTGCTTAAACCCCCTGTTGCAGCCCACTATACAAACATCGATCAGTCTGCAGGAAGACATAGGCAGCGCTTAAGCGAGAGTGACACAGTAATGGTGACATTGCTATGGTGACATGCTGCTCCTGCAGTTTTTGCATAAAGGCTCTGATTCAACTGGGCAGGTCTGTTCTTCTCCAGAAAAACGCAGACAGCATCCAACTGCAATCCCATTCCAACCACCCTACTGATTCTAATACACGACCTGCCAGGAGATGTCATGGCCTTCGTTTTCACAACATTTAATGAGATTGCTTTAATTTATCTCATGATCTGCAGAAGATGCTAGCCAGGGTGTCACCTAAACCCAACCTTAGCCCTGTAATAGTTCCAATACAATATCCTTATAATACAAATAAATAGATAAACAAACAAAACTAAACCACTCAACACTTTCAGACATTACAGTTCAACGTCAGCATATTTAGCCCAAACACCCACACTCTTACACCTGGTATTTAAAGCACAGGATCTTTTTTAAAATAGCACATTTCACCATGTTTTGGACATTATGAACTAAAAAAAAACACTGAGCTGTCTGTTGAGTTTTTATTTCATAATGTCCAAAACGGTATAAAATGTGCTATTTTAAAAATTGCTTCTCATAGATTATGGAGGAAAATGGAGGTGTGGTGGAACACCAGATGAAGTAGACACCATATAGTTGATGAAGCTGAAGTCAAAGATCATACCCAACGAAGTCCACTATTCAGCATTCATCTTCCAAAAAACGGTGGCAATAATCCAGGATTTGCAATAAGTGATGGTATCTATAACACTCCCTGGGAAAATAAAAGCATGATGGCATTGTTCAGAGTTTAACTTACGATGTATAAGGTTGCTGCCATGAGGTCAGATTAAGAAGTATAGATTTAAAGGCTATTGTAGTGTTATTGAACAGGGCTGATGCCAAGAGGACTGCAATGATGAAAAGAGTTAAGAGAGATAGTGGACATGAAAAGGGGGTGTGACACAGAAGCCATGATTTGAGTGACAACTCAAAGATGCCTTATATCCAGTTCATCTTATATCCAGTTCAGAGATGAAAGGTTCCACATCCAGCTCAAAACATATTTATTAACGCTATCTTCACCCAGGGGAAAGGCCATGACATTGAAGCCACTGAATTTACCCCTTATTAATCAATATTTTATAAGCCTCCATGGCAGCTATCACTACAGAAGAGTTATCACCGCCCATTTGAGATTACAGAGAAGACCAATATTACCTTGAGCTTGCACAATGTACTTTTGACTTACTAGTAATATGACATACCTTTTCCTTCACTTTACTACAGGTTAGAAGGAGAAGCGTTTCTATTTCAGTCTTACATCTGAGAGCTGTTCTGCAAGGTGTTTGTGTAGTGTATATTCTATCAGAAGGTACAAGATGTTGTCTTGGAACTATTGTTCCTTTAGAAATTGGCAAAAAAAAATCTATTTTGTGCGCATTTAAAAGGGCATCTGGGCACCCTTAACCTTTCAATATCTGGCCTTCTCCTCATCAAATATCCACTTTCTCATCTTTGACCCCTCTTTCTATTCACACCTCCTTCCGTTGACCTTCCCTCTGGTGCCGGGCTGAGAGCATAGCAGTAGAGTTTAAGTGGTCTTCACTGTCATAAAGTGATGCTTAACCTGAAAGGCATGGTTTAAAAAGCCAGAACACAAACAGTCTCTGATTACCTGTATGCTTTATTTGTGTCATCCACGGGAATAAAAAAACAGATTTACCTGAATAAAATCTGCTCTGAAACACAGGGCCCAAACTTGGCCTGCAGTCTTGTTTTGTTTGGCCTGCATAAGCTTGGAAAACATAATAGTCACACAGCCCACAATATTCCATTCCACAATATTTAAAAATAAATATAAATGAATAAAACATATGAACACTACATGACATGTTATTTACTTATTATATTTACTAATTAATAATAGAAATATATATAATACATTTAATAAAAGATATTATGATTGTTGAAAATGTCTGCATTAAAAGGGAATAAAAAACTTCTAGACATGCTGTTATCAGTATGTCAATCTAGCCTCATAAATAAATTATATATTCAATATTCAATATTTTTCAAAATAAAATGATCAAATATCTCGGTATAGCATCATGGTATTTATTCATTTACTTCAAACTGTTTCTGTGAACATTTCAGCTTGCATGATCCTTTGTAGCCCCTGACATAGAGCAAATATTTATTCAGAAATGTTGTGCATCTATCAGTGTTCATGTACTATTTTAATAGGATGAAAGATAGACATACTAAAGATTACTAGACGTTTTTTTTTAGCATGTCATTTTCAGTCCCTGAACACAGGGGCTTCAATGGGAGTGAATGAAGTGTAGGCAGGTGAGTTTTTCACTAAAAAATACATCTTGACATTTATTAGACAGTGCGCTCTTCTGGATGGATGCATGGCTTTTACTTATAATGATTGGTCGACCTCTCAAAGGGGCGGAACCTTGTAAGAAGCTGCCAAGCACAGAAACACTAATGAACATAACTGACAGCTCAAACTTATTTATATTGCCGCCAGTTGAAATCGCTTGAAGCTTGTTATAGGTGAATTGATTTGACATTCGTTTCTGAAACTTCTTGTTTATAAGTCTGAGTTGGACCAATTTCAGAAAAGTCTTTTGATGTTCATACTTGAGGAGAGATGAAATTAAACAAGAGGCCAGAAAAATGCCCACGATATTAATTAAAAATAAAATCGGTGAACAAAAAAGGTCCTTTTATTTGTCTTAATGTTGTAAAATTGATTGTCTGTGTTTAGTCATAGATTCCCTATACATGCAGTTATTCAATCAAGTGGCAGAAGCACAATGCATAAAATCCATGCAGATACAGATCGAAAGCTTCAGTTGATGTTTATATATAAATATCATAATGGGGAAACATATGATCTGTGAAAAAAAATATGAACAATTGTGTACAATTGTCATAGTTGTTGGTGGCAGGTGGGATTTTCCAGATTTTTATACATAACAGTCTCTAGACTTTATAAAGTGACACTACTGTAGGTGGAAACACCTTGGTTATAAGAGAGGTGAGCAGAAAAGCATCTCAGCATGCACAAAACATCAAACATTGAGGTGGATGAGCTACAACAGCAAAATACAGAATCATGTTCCACTACTGTCAGCCAAAGATAAGGGGGGAGAAAAAAATCACCTGGTCTTCAAGTGTCCAGTTTGGGTAAGCCTGTGCTCATGATAGCCTCAGATTCCTGTTCTTGGCCAAGGGAGTGAACACAAACAGATATATATATTATATATATATATATAGATTATATATATATAATCTGTTTGTGTTCACTCCCTTGGAAGATGATGTGCTTGCCCTATCTTTTGCAGAGTTAACAGCTCATGCCATTAAGCAAATCTTCTGAGAATTTAAAATCAAAACCTAGTTAGTGCTGATTTTATGCCTTATGTTCAGTGACTAATAAAGTGAGCTAAAAAACATATGTTCTGTTTCTTCAGAATGATTTTTTTAACTTTTCCTTGCAAATCAAATCAAACCACTATCTCTTTTAAATATTCCCAGTTGGAAGAAGGCTCTTAATCTATCCCTTGAGTTGTCCAGATAAATGTACAAAAGATTTAATCAAATAAAAAGGATAATCATTATGAAATCATAAAATATTTCTTTATAACCTAGACCTAATTTACAAAACTGGAGTCAGTAAAGACATCTCATTAACTTAGGCTGCTGAGTAACAGTATGTAATAGGGTCCAGCAACTACGGATGCAAATCCCTAGCAGAGTAGAGCGATGGACAGCAGTGTCGTCTGGCAAAAAGTGTGACAGAGGGTAACTTAAGAAGAGAGAAAGAAGAGTAAGACAGATTAGAGGAAGCACAGTGTATAACATGGGAGCATCTCCCGAATGATTGCCTGTTACAGCACACAGTGGTACATATCAACACAAAACCCAGATCATCCCTGGATCATCCTCTGACATCCATGGACTTATATTCTGGACTTTGAGAGTGTGACTTAGTGAGAGAATGAGAGAGGATATAAAAGAGAGAAATCTGGATGCAGGCCAACTCCACAAGAGAATTAGCAGGTGAATTAGATGTAGCAGGAGAATTAGAAGAATGTGGATACCTACAGCGGAGTTAGAACACCTCTGTTTTGTCAACAAGGGGCTCAATAAAATCAATGCAATAAGATTGATTTCCTCATGGAAACTGCTTGGCTTCACCATGGCTGCTAGCCAGACACTACAGCTTTAGATGTGAATGGATTGATCAATTGCACATTCATTAATCCCACTAGTATCCTCATCATGATTCAGGAGAACCCACTGTTTTGGTCACTTAAAGAATTTCACTAGGTCATAACCTTGAACCATGCATACTGACAAAAAATCTTGCTGTCTACAAGAATCTTATAATCCCAATAAATTGAGTGGAATAGCAGGATTGCAATATTGCAAGCAAATATTTTTAACTTGCAGATAATCTGTAATATACGGAAGTGTATTGCATTCACTTGAGTAAAAAAAAATCTACTCTGTTTTTCTGAATTAACGACTTAATTATCTCAGAATTATGAGAGAATTTTTCAGGAAAAAAAATGTTTTGCTCTGTTTTTCTGAATTAACGACTTAATTACAGTATCTCAAAATTATGAGAATTTTTCAGGAAAAAAATTTTTTTGCTCTGTTTTTCTGAATTAACGACTTAATTATCTCAAAATTATGAGATAATTTTTCATGAATAAAAAGTTTTTTGCTCTGTTTTTCTGAATTAACGACTTAATGTGGATTGCATGGAAGTAAACATGTCCCGCCTTTCAAGTTTAATCCGGTTTTATTTTACTTTGGGTTTGAGACATTGGTAGATACTGCTGTCTTTAAGTAATATAAATGGTATTGTTATTAGTGCGTCAACTTTGCGCAGACACCTCAAGACTTTGCACCTGTTCAGACGAAAAGAACATTCTGATCTGCTTGACGTTGCTGTGTTTCTCTAGGATCAGTTGAACCGATTTTTAGATTTTTTTTACTCAAGTGAATGCAATACGCTTCCGTAGTAATACATTCAATGAAAGACTGAAAGCCATCAAATGTGACAAACCAAAATTATTAGTAATACCTGCAATAGAAGCCCAAGTGATATACCAAGTAAGTATGGCCAAACGCATATGGACACCTGGCATTCACAACCATATCTGATCCTTCCCCAACATGTTTCCACATAGTTCAAAAACACACCTCTGTACAGGATTTTCTAGCAAGACATAGCTTCCATGATCAAAGCAAAGGCTGGTGTGAAAGAATTTGTGTGGCCTGCACAAAGCCCTGACCTCAACCCAAGGGATTACTTCTGAGATGAACTGGAATGCTGACTACCTTCTTACTCAACATCTGTGTTTGACTTCACTGATGTTTCTGTGGCTGAAAGGACCAGACCCCACAGCCACACTCCAAAAAGCTGTGGAAAGATTCCTGGAACAGTGACAGCAAAGCCAGGCAATAGTCTGAAATAGGAATTTTAAAAACGCACATATTAGTATGGTGAGTTGTCCACAAGCCTTTGGCCATATAGTGTATATTTATATGTGCTACATCGACCGTGACGTAGATTGAAATTGACCTTGCAGAACTTAGAAAAGTGGTTTAGTCCTGTGAAATTGGAGAGACATATTACCTAGAAATTATGATATTAAACTGGAGTAACTGAACAGAGTTTGATAACTGAAGGCTCTAAACAGGAGATTACACAGTGGTGTTTTCGTAGGACCTCAAAATTCCACATTATTTTAAATAATAGAAATGAAAGGGTATGAAAAATTATATAGCACTGTAGAAAAAGTGAGTATTAACTTTTAAGTTGGATGACCTTAGACTTAGACTAGTTTATCAAAAAAGATTTTAAAGTGCCTGAGATGCATTAGAGGCCTCAGTTCTTAAATTCTCTACTTATACCTCAGGGGTATCTTGTGTTACCTGAGATTACATCAGAATGAAACACTTCCATTCCAGAAGGTTGCTGGAATAAAATGAAAGCAGCGAGACACTCATATAAGTCTATGTTATCACTATTCCTGAAAAGGCTTCAAATCAATATAATGGGTGAGTACATGCTGATTTGTATTCTCTTTCAGTGCCTAGAGCTAGGAGGAAGGCCAGTCGAAAGATTCCCAGTGGAGTCAGACTGGTCAAGATCACCTCATTCTGCCTCTCACAACAGACTGCGAGGATCAGACCTGAAAAGTGTCATTATAGTGACAGGATCCATTGGGGCGAATTTAAAAGGACACGATTGGGGTTAAGGGGGAAATCTGTGGAATAGATGGAATTATTATTTCTGCTTTAGCTGTGCTTAGAGCGGTTGAAGAAAAAAGAGAGAACGAATGAATGAAAGAAAGGAGGAGGAAGGAAGTGAGATAGATCCTCTCAGAGAGCTGGAAGCAGTCACTTTAGCCCCAGGGTGTCTGAACCTCTCCTTTCATACAACTGAAAGCAATGTCTGTGCTTTAGACAACTTCAATATGGGAGGTTGAGGACACACAGACACATACATACAAATAGATTTAAAAAAAAAAAAAAAAAAAAAAGAATGATGTAAATATTCTTAAATATTTCTAGTGAATGCTAACAACAAAAATAAAATAAAGAATGGTCATGTACTTTGATTTCTAGTCTCCGGACCTGCTTTGTGGAGCTGTGGAAATTATTTTTGCTGTTAAAAACTGTCACTGAAGGACAGCTTTTTGGCAAGAGGCAAAACAGCCATATACTATCCTCTACAGAGCCTATAAAACTTAAGGACAAGACACTTTCTAGTGGATCTTTACTATATTCTTTGAATTCATTTCATTATTGCCTTGACTGCCTGTTGTAAGGTTGTCAAAATGAGTCTTCTTCCCACCACAACATCCGACCAATTTTCTGCAGCTTAATTTGTTAATAAACGAGGGTTTGTAAAAGGGTTGAACATCTTTTTCAGGGTTTAATAAGCCTGGCAGTTATTCACATGGCTGCATTTACTGCCATAGCTTAAAACCAACAGCAATCTCTATTAGTTTCCACCCCTGTTTTGCACTAAAGATGAGTTTATACCAAAAATATCTTCACTTATTCAATTAGAACTAAAGACTTTTTTTTTTTCCAAAAGCCATTGGCTGCCGTTGAATGTTTGGAATCCTGGTGTTTCGTTATAATCATTTCCGATGGTCGAGCCAAGTTCAGACTCCCAGCTCAAGCGGATAGATCTCTGTAGGAGCAGGAAACTCTCTGCCTCTCCCTTGATGTCCAATAGAGACATTCTGTGGAGAGCTGTTTACCAACTTTCCTTCATTGTTCATGAGGGAGAAAAAAAAAAGTCTGAAAGCGTCAGTTTGCCCATTTAAGCCACGCCAAATGAACCTCATTGCAAGGCCAAGTTCCTCTTAGGAACCATGAAGCACTGGCAGCAGGGCTTTAGCCAGCTGTCAGCTGCAGAAAGCAGTCATATTGCTGTTTTATTATAAATGTCAGCCTCGCTGCTGGAGACACCTCCCCTATTGATTAGAAGTTGGATAATTGGATTGGAGCTATTTCTCAGCAAGCCTGCAGTTTATCTAGAGGCATTTAGGAGATGAAGACTAAGCCTCGGCATGGGAGGGGATATGAAGTCACACCGGGGAGTTGTAACCTCACATCCCCCTCCTGTTGTGATTCAACATGTAATACAGTGACAGATAGCACACCACAGGAAAGTAATGAGTGCTTCTAAGTCTATTGTATGTACAGTATGTTTGTATTATAAATGAAGTAAATCATTGATTATTCAACTAATCTTCAGCTAATGAATTTGAGAGTTTTGACTAGACTCAGTTAAAATCGAAAACATATAAAAGCAAATTTTTGTCTGCTTCTGAAATATTTAGCACAACAGAAATTGCCTTTTTGGGTGACTAGATCCATTCAGTTTTCAATGTTCCACAGTTTTGCTTCAGAATCTGTCACTGTCACAGGTCAGATGGTTCATATTACATATCTGTATATCTGACCAGTCTGGCCTTTTAAAAATCAAAATGACTGTGTGTTTGGGAGAACAAAAGGGAACACTCCAAAACCTCCTTCTCAGTGTGACTGCAAGTCCCTTAAATACCAATTTTCCTTCAGCTGTAATATATACTGAAGTATCAAAATGAATGGCCATGGAGAACAACTGGAACATGTAATCAAATCTGCATTTTTCTTTTTAAAGTAGATGATGATTCTCTCTCTCTTCTTTCCCTTCTCTCTCTCTCTCTCTCTCTCTCTCTCTCTCTCAATCAAGCATGCTTTTTTATTTTATTTTAAAGTACATAGACTGAAAATTATATTCAGATATTCCAGGTTGAGCTGTGACCCATAAACGTGATTATCAAACATGCTTGCATATGATTTTAAATATGCATGGACTACCTAAAGAGAGCAGAAGGGAAGATAAACACAAAGATTGCTTACCACCTGCAAACCAAATTCAAATTGTGTTTGTCACATAACCCTACACAGTACGATATGTTGAAATGCTTTTCGGCTGTGCATGAGATAAAAAAGAGGGGGGGAATAGAATATGATTAGTTACGATAAAAAAGTCGAATTACCTGTACAAGTAAACTGAAAACAAAACATGTAAAAATATACAAATATATACACACATGATGTGGTCCATAATACCATACCATTATATATATTTATATAATACCATATATATATGGAGAGAGAGAGAGAGAGAGAGAGAGAGAGAGAGAGAGAGAGAGAGAGAGAGAGATATCTATGCTTGATATGTTATACCCACACTCAACTTTAGCCAGGTTAAAGAAAGCTGTGATATGTTTATGTGGAGTTCCTAATTCACAATTTGCTTGAGGATGACTTAAGATAAAAACCATCAGTTAATTCCGCTCGGTTGGCTGGGCTCATGTTCTGTTAACTGTATTTGATCTGTATGTATTCAGTCTATTTTTTTCATGCAGTTTCTCCATCTTTGCTAGGTGGAATTTTGTGGATCTGAATAAAACCTGACTTGTCATTCTGTCAGACATCCCTCACTGTCGTTGACCTTTTCTACAGACAACCAAGAGTCTGCTGGAAGCTCCTTGAAAAGGACAAAACAAGGTGCATCTATGTAAAAATCACAACATAATTACTGGGTTGAGTGCAAGAAAAGCTGTCACGTCCTGTTCAAAGATCAGACAGGGCACTGATGGGAAAATAACCTGTACACATCTCCCTCACCCACACACACAGCATGCTTACTATCTGGCAAGTGCTGTCAGAGTGTGTGTGAGGACAACAAGAACAAACTGCTCTGCAGTATTGCCTCTTGCTTTATCTGACCAAGGGTCATCAAAAATGTGGGTTCCTATTTGTTCAAAATCACTTGGAAGAAATCAAATATATTATTTATACATATTGGACCAATATCTAAAAATCTCATATTTAAATAGCACGTTTCAAAAGCTTAGCTATTCCAGGCATTGTGTATGCAAAACTACAGTCGTATGCAAAAGTTTAGGAACCCCTGACAATTTCCATGATTTTCATTTATAAATATTTGGGTATTTGGATCAGCAATTTCATTTTGATCTATCAAATAACAAGGACACAGTAATATTTCAATAGTGAAATGAGGTTTATTGGATTAACAGAAAATATGCAATATGCATTAAAACGAAATTAGACAGGTTCATAAATTTGGCCACCCTTGCCATTTTGTTGATTTGAATACCTGTAACTACTGTACTTAGCACTGATTAATTGGAACACACAATTTGGTGAGCTTTGGTGAGCTCCTTAAGCCTAGAACTTCATAGACAGGTGCATCCAATCATGAGAAAAGGTATTTAAGGTGGCCAATTGCAAGTTGTTGTTCTCCTTGACTCTCCTCTGAAGAGTGGCAACATAGAGGCCTCAAAACAACTCTCAAATGACCTGAAAACAAAGATTGTTCAACATTGTGGTTTAGGGGAAGGCTACAAAAAGTTATCACAGAGATATAAGCTGTCAGTGTCCACTGTCAGTACTGTCAGTGTCCACTGTCAGTGTCCAGGAACATAGTGAGGAAATGGAAGACCACAGGCACAGTTCTTGTTAAGGCCAGAAGTGGCAGACCACGTAAAATATTGGAGGGGCAAAGGCGAAGGATGGTGAAAACGGTCAAAAACAGCCCACAGACCACCTCCAAAGACCTACAACATCAACTTGCTTCAGATGGTGTCACTGTGCATCGTTCAACAATTCAGCACACTTTGCACAAGGTGAAGCTGTATGGGAGAGTGAGGCGAAAGAAGCCTTTTCTGCACACACGCTACAAACGGAGTCGCTTGTGGTATGCAAACGCACATTTGGACAAGCCAGCTTCATTTTGGAATAAGGTGCTGTGGAGTGATGAAACAAAGATTGAGTTATTTGGTCATAACAAGGGGCGTTATGCATGGCGGCAAAAGAACACAGCATTCCAAGAAAAACACTTGCTACCCACAGTAAAATTTGGTGGAGGTTCCATCATGCTGTGGGGCGGTGTGGCCAGTGCCGGTACTGGGAATCTGGTTAAAGTAGAGGGTCGCCCAAATTTATGCACCTGCCTAATTTTGTTTTGATGCATATTGCACATTTTCTGTTAATCCATTAAACCTCATTTCACTACTGAAATATTACTGTGTCCTTTAGTTATTTGATAGATCAAAATGTAATTGCTGATTCAAACACCCAAATGTTTATAAATGAAAATCATGGAAATTGTCAGGGGTTCCTAAACTTTTGCATACGACTGTAAATGAAAAGACCTGTCTGAATTAAACAAATTAAATTAAAGGTTGATCAAATTAAATGAAATACATAATACAATTGTATTAAATGTCTGCTAATTATGGAGGACATGGAAAGTGCTAACGAGTGTATATCAACACATTGGACTGGACCGCTGATTTAACCATAGAATGTAATATGCACAATGTTATATATTTATCGAATCATTTCTAAACTGTACAAAAAGAGAATGGGGGGTATGTAAAGACTTTTGTTAAAAGAAAATAAATTTCAAAAGCCAGAGTAGCAGCAAAGCAGAAGGATGAACAGAACAGATGTTTAAATAAATGAAGAATGTATAACAAGTCCCAGAATCAGGCATCCATAAGAAGTGCAAGCATCAGCACTCAAGCTGAACCATAACACATGTACATCTGTAATTAGGCACTTTCAAAGAGATATCTTCAAACAAACAGTGAAACCACAGAACAGGCTGACAGCCTTTCATGAGAGTAAGCACCTTAGATCAAGCAGTGTCGTTTGCTAATGGGGCATTATCTATTAGATAGCCAGGGTTAGCCAGCTTACATCTTTAGTGCATACAAGGCATGACTCACTGAAAGGTCTCAGTGAATTACCCAGATTCGGAAAATCACTGGCTCTGAGTCCAACGGGAGTCATCAGCAGGGTTTAGTACAGAATTGTTCAATACCCTATTCATCAAAAACGTTTGTACTATGCAGCACAGTATGTAGTATCCTACAATGCAATACAGTATGTATAAAGTATAAATCAAAATATTTTTGTCATCTGTCACAGTTCTTATGCTCTGTAGTATTACAGCCAAAAATATGTGCACACTACACCATCACACTCATGGAACATGCGCATTTTGAACATCCCGTTCCCATTCCACATACCCCCTCCTCTCCTCACACCCCTTCGCTCACTCCTCACTCTTCTGAGAAGGCTTTCCACTAGATTTTGTGGTATGACATTGGGGATTTGTCCATTCAGCCACACGAGTATTAGTGAGATCAAGCACTGCTGTTGGGCAAGAAGTCATGGGATGCAGTCAGCATTCCAGTTCATCACAGGCGCTTTAGGGTTGAGTTCAGGGTTTTGTCCAGGTTACTTAAGTTCTTTCGTTCCAAACTTGCCAAACCATGTCTTCATGGAGATTACTTTGTTACCAAGGGTACTTTTATGCTATTATATGTTTGAGCTCCTTTCAGTGAAGGAAACTTGTAATGCATACAAAGATATTTCAGACAGCTAACTATGGCTCTACTGTATAATTAGTGATCATATCATTAATCCCTAGGAGATTCTCCCAAAGACTTACCTTCCTCCTGGAGATCTACTACCTAACATAATTCATCTTGTTTCAGCTCATCAGTGTCTAACATGTAAATCTTTATGTGAATTATTAGAGGTCCTGGTCTCCTCAGCTGAGCACAGGGTCTGTATATTGCTTTAATTTAATGTTGTTTAAGAGAGAAATAGACAACGATACCCCTCAAAAGTGACTAAAAAATATTGCACAGTAACACATTTATTTTTTTGTAAGTACTAATTTAATAATTAAAAGTAAAGTAAATATTTCATAATAATTTAATAGAATAGAGTAAATTACCATATGTAATGCTGTTCCACAGCATTATAAACTAGTGAAGAATGACACATTACTGTTCCATATATTTATTAACTACTGAAGAACTTTACAGTAACACTTCAATCATTACTAATGAGTTTCACTTTATTGTTTAAACCTATATAAATATTGTTAAAATCCTTTAAGCTCATAAATCCATACAGTTTGGAGCTGCTGTAGCAAACATGAATGTAAAAGTTAAATGTAAAAGAAAATTAATCGACCTTTTTTTTGTATTGCACTACTTCTACATGTTTGGCTAACTAAATAATAAAGTTCCTAATAAAGTGGGCAGGTATTGTATATAGTAGAAGGTAGAAAGGTGAGGATTTGCTATTAGCATTTAATGTTGGTGTGATCAGTTATTAATCAGCAGTAATTATAAAAGGCTCATAATGAACTAGTAGTTGTAAAGGAATAGTAATTAATTTAAGACTTAGTAATTACTGTAAGACTAAGGCTTGGGATTTAATTACCGCATAGTGCACCTTACCTACTACATACTTACTTAATAATTCATTAGCATTATTTCTTAAGATAGATTCTTAGCTTCTGTGTAGTTGCCTATGTATTACTAACATAGTTCCCTTAGTATTACTCATTTGCCAAATTAATGCATTTATCATCTTCCTTATAGCTATTGATGACATGATTTTTCATTAAACATGTATAACATGTAATAGCATCAAGAATAAATGTTTTTTTTTCCTGATTAGTCAGGCCTCCGAACTTATTAGCAAGATCAGATGCGTGTCTGTACTCCAAACTCTTCAATTTTCTACAAAATAAGTGCCAAAGAGACTTTTTCTATAGCCAAATTTCTCAATTATATTTGGGAAAACCTTCTTAGCCATTAAAAGGAATCAAATTAAGCCTTTCTTTCAGAGTAAGGTGAAGATGAGAAAGTAAGAAACACAGCAAAAGTGAAAATCGAACATACTATAATTCTCCAGAGTGAGTAAGAGAATTGAACCTTTTGAAGGTGAATAATAATAATAATAATTTTGCTTGAATAATTTAAAAAAGTGTCATTCTAAGGTAGATTAGATTATTGGAAAGATAAATGATTGCCCCATCTCTATCTATCATATCTAGTATAACAATAAGTACCTTGTTAATAAACACCTGAAAAGCTCCTTGTGGTAAGCTATCCAGAGGGTTAGAGAGCATTTATGGCATGACTAAGTGCTCATAGTGGCTCCTAGTGGTGATGAGTGCAGTTAGCCATTCATTACCTTTGTGAATACTAATGAGATTACAGGCACTTCTTAAATCAGCTTTTTTGGGGAAAAAAAGGAAAAAAGAAGGCCCGTGATCTGTTCTAGAAGCAGACACAGGGAAGCGGCTAATGGTATTTGACAGCACCTGTATTCACTATCCGATAATCAATATGAGGGCTGAACTTTTTTTTTTAAACACAAAGAAAGACAACTACTGCTGCCAGAGCACTGAATAAAACCCAACATTATGGCTTTATTTCTATAGCCCACAATGCACTTTGCTTCAAACAATAACAATAAACTACATACAATTTTTAAAACTGTTTGCTCTACTGGATGAGCTCCATAAAATACTGGGCCATAGACTGATATTAGGATCTTAGGAGAATTTGTCATTTGTAAAATTGGTAAAATATGTTCTCTTCAGTGTTTCCATGCAGACTCAGCCACTTCTAGTTTTTCTAAAGAGTAGTAATATAATACTGGAGTGGGCTAGCATTAAAGAGCTGGTCCAAGGATAATCAAATCCTCTTTGAATAAAGAGTATACTCGCAAGTCATGTGGGCAGGATGGCAGGAGTCAGAGCTGGTGGACCTCAGGGTGGGTTTGCAGTAATTTGGTTAGTAGAAGAAAAGAAAATAACAGACCAGAATATTTAGGATAGTATAGCAACATATGAAAATCCTATTTAAAATGCATTATTAGTAGTCTGGCAGCGCTAACTAGTGCAGCATAAAATCAAGCCTACCTCCTCAGGCAAGTATATAAGTATATAAAGGTCATGGATCATGGGTGTTTGATGGACTGAGATGGTATTGCTGTAAATAGTATATTAGCATCATTTTCGATAACCATTTACATAAAAATATGAAAGTTAATTCCTACACAGTGTTAATTTAAACGACTTCTGATTGCTGGTTTGAGAAGAACGGAGTCATCTAGAAAGATGTAGAAAAGGGTAAGAAAAGGGTAAGAAAAGTGAAATGGAGATCTCTTTCGAATCACCGTAGAGATCAAAGCAGCATAAAATCCACTACATCAATGTGTTTAGCCAGTAAGCAGCTATAGATACCGCTGACATTTTCAGGAGTTCAGGATTCTATCAGAACTACCAGAAAGGCAATACTCTGCAAAGAGGTGTGAGTATTAACACTCTGCTTAATGAGGCAGTCTAGCTCCAAGGCTGCTGCATTCAGGTTAAAATAATAATAATAATAATAATAATAATAATAATAATAATAATAATAATAATAATAATAATAATAAATTTAAATAAATACGCTTCTGTAACACTGACAATCGAGAATGGAAATCTAAGGACAGGTTTGGAGTTACACAACCCGGCACTTAGGAAATGGTCTAAATTCAGAGAAATGCAAAATCAAGCCAACTACAGCAGATAAAGGAAAAATAAAAGAAGCACTTTAAAAGCACCAGACAAGGTTTAAGCAGTGTGATCAGTGTGTAATGCTAAGAGACTATAACAAAGATGGCTTTGGTTTGTAGGTCAGTATTCAGGAGACTTAAAGCTCTGGGTGCAAGCAATCCTATCAGAAATCTAGCATAAAATAACACCTTTAAGATTTCCAGAATTGTGTCACAATATTTTGTATTTCCATGATTTGGTTATAATAGAGTTTTTTTGTGTGGGTGGACATGAGTGATAGGTAAATATATGAACCTGAAACTGCTCTCGTCTTGCATGACTCAACAAAAGAACATGATTTTTTTTTTTTTGATTAATGAAAAAAGAACCCATGTTAAATCTGCTGTATTCAGGCTTCATGTTTTTTTCCCCAGTGTGATATGCTAATACACAGTCATGCTGCACAGTGAGCTAATAGTAGACTAAACTAAAATGTTGCACTGAATATTTCCTGTAAGTTACAAATTGAATGAAAGAAAGAATATTATTCAGGAATAACACATTAACAGTGATCATTTGAACAGTCAATTTGTTCTTTCAATAGTGCTTAATCTCTAGCTTAACTCGTTATGCTTTGCTAAACAGCTTTATCACTACAACTTCCTTCAAATTCTGACTCTGGATCATACATAATGTAATTGTGTAAGACCAGTATGTAAGTGTAAGACCAGTGTCAGCTTTTGACAGCTTTATAACAAACCAAACTACCTGAACTTTGTTAAGTAACCAGAGGAAGTACAGATACAAAGGGAAAGCAGCTAGCCTATGCAGGACTATTAACTGTAAAAAGAGAAAATACATAAAATAAAAAAACATAGCAGTATTGTGCTCAGGCTCCATCCGGTAACTATCCCTGGAGCACTTGGTGTGAGATGGAACAGAATACCAATCTATTACAGGGCATAATGCACAAATACATTCACATATCCACTCACACTTATCAGCAATTTGCCGTAGCCAATCCACCTGATAATCAATTAAACACACATACACAAAGTATAACTGCACTGTCTGTGTCTACTTGCAAAGTATTCTCCTGATGCTCAAGGTTAAGAACATGTCTTATTTTGTTCCATCGTCCTTGTCCACAGCATCTGCCAAACAGTTCAATGTGTATAAAGTGAAGTGTTCAGAAACTGAAGGAGTGCACACATATCAGTGAAGAATTTGAAAAGTATATCCAGGGCTCATGTAATCCATGCACTTTTAAATCATTTAATGTGCAATCTGCCTGTCCGTTTTCTGAGTGTACTTTGAATTTTATAGACTGATTTTAAATACCCAAATATTTGCAATTAATTGCTGTGATGAAAGATAATTGGTGATGATTGTTCTGTTGATCATGGGAGCTAAAGCGTGTTTACCCCACTGCATTCCGTCATTAAGGCCTTGTAAAAAACAAAAACAACAACTTTTGAGTTACTCATTTCTATTTGCAGTACAAAGACAGTTTATTCCGTTCCTCCTCATTTTAGTTTTGACACTTTGCCTCTGGTTAGCAGTTCAGGGCCAAAGCAATCAGAAGGAAGTGTATCTGAGCGAAAACCTACCTTCCTGCACTGCCTGGAAGGGGTTGTTCCCATCCACAAACTCCACAGAGAAGGTGATTTTCTCTGTCTCAAGGATCTCGTTGTTGAGGTTGAGGTCGGCCACCGCCATGCGGAACACCTCGTCATCCTTTTTGGCAGACTCATCAAATATGGCCCCTGGAAATTAAGTAAAAGCATGAAATAAGTAAAAGTAATAATAGTAAAGTAGAAATAAAAGTATCAATATGGTAACATGTCTGAACAAATGAAATAATCCTCATTTAACAACTGACACAAAAAAAAGGGTTTGCATGCATCTGCCTTTGTGCAAGTGTGTTTATTATTTTGGTGTTCTAAAGGAAAAAAATGGGCTGAATAAAAGAGCTATTAGGTCAGCATAATGGTTATAACACCTTTTACACAATTTACAGAAACAAGTTAGATTTACGGTGAGGTGTATACGAAGTACTGCTTAGCTGCTGTAATTATCCAAGCCGTGGTAAGTATGTGAGTTTGAGTGTGTGTATGAGGGTCTGTGATGTCTACTAGCAAATCTCTGCTCACTGCTGTTAAGCTCAGGAATAAGAGAAGAAGATATGTACACATACAGGCATGGTATTTAAAAATCAAAGGTTTTATTCCATCTATACTCCAGCAGTTTGTCACATCATATTCGTATACATTTATAGTTGCGTTAAATGGTAATGGGAAAACAAATTGGTGCCTGTTATCATGTCATACTATCTGTAAACAGGCATTCACTCATCAGCCTCACTCTATATTTGTTTTTAAATCTCTATTTTGTCTTTCATGTCATAGAAAAATTACAAAGACTTCTGCCCAAAAGACTTTCCAGTTTCCAGTTTCCAGTTTCTGCTTCCACTTTCCAGTTGCTGCTTTACCCAGACTGTTACAGTACTCACATTGGAGATTCAGGGCATATCCCAGGGACAATTTAGAGAATTCCAATCTGAAGCCTTTAGCCTAATATACATTACAGCAGAGTGCAATTTTCGAAGTAGAGACAGTTAAGGGCCTTGCTCAAGTTTCAGTTTGAACCCTGACCTTCCAATCAATAAGCCAGAGCCTTAATTACTTGAGCTACCACTACCTAGAAAAGGAAACCAGAGTACATAGAGGAAACCCACAAGGCATACAGTAGGGAGCCCATGCAAACTTCACACACACAGGGCAGAAGCAGGAAACAAACCCCCAACCACAGAGGTGCGAGTCATACATACTAACCACTAACCCATCATGATGGATGGATGAATGGATGGTTGAAAGGATAGAAAACAAGCCATAGAATCCTTATCATAAAGGTAAGCAGAAAGAAAAACAAGCTTCATGTCTTAATCTACAAGACAAACTTATGTACCAAAGACATCTGCCAAATGAAAGCCTGTGATCAGTGTGGTGATTCTTAAGTACAGTCACTACAGTCACTGTTCACAGAGGTTGAGAAAGCTGAAAGAACTTTCAGAAGACAGTTCTCCCTCCATGCTGCCATAAAGACACATACTTTTTTTTTTAAATCCTCCGCAAAACATCATACAAACATCTTTCTCATCTGTTGCTGAGTTGCCATAGAAACACAGCTCAATGTGGAGGTTTCAAAAATGTACACTGAAGATGCAGCTCACCCTTAGCAGCACTTGCGTCACCTAGAAACTGAAATAAAACAATCAGAATTTAAATCTAAGCTCTAATTAGAAGATCTAGAATAAAAATCCCTTCCAGTGGCATTGTTTCTTTTGTGAACATTTACAGTAAATATGACTGAATGTACATTACCCTGTAATCGATAGACATGAGTGCACAGTACAGTATGAAATATGTCTTTAAGTTGAATCTATTTATGCTGTGAAAATGAAGTATTAGTTTATGAATAAATACTTTTCAGGTGGGTCCATGTATATGTTCCATCTGTATCCTTTTCTGGCTTGGTTCCAGACAGGTTTTGGCTCCAGGTCCAGCCTCATTACAGTCTGTTCTATTGATAAGTCAGCCTTGTATGTTTACTGAAGTATAAGCTGAATAGCTAGTGAAGATATGCTGAATAATGGATCAGTGGTCCTCTAGTCTTGTTTTCCAGTTCCCATGTCCTCAGCCTGCCTGCCTGTCTGTCTGTCTGTCTCTCTGTCTGTGTGACTCTGAAACATTTACTTTTGTTCATCTTGTTTGATGGATCATGACCACAATTTTTGCATAAACCATAAAAGAGTCTCCTTATACAGTACATCTTACTGCCTCTGCCTCTGGAAGCATATGTTAACTTTCCCCCTCCCTACCACCCCTGGATTTAAGGGAGAGCAGACTGGCTGGAAGAAATTGCCAGATGACCAAAGTAATTGGAAATAGAAAAAATAGAGTAGGTTACTATATATTCTCCTGGCTAGAGCTGTGGTTAAAGGAACTAGACAGTACCAACATGCTTCCCAGTTGTGCATTTGTAGCAGAAAATATGCAACAGAAAACATGGTAGTTTGATTCTGAGCAAGTCTTATACAAGTCTAAACCCTATTTTACTTTCCAATGGCATACGGAAATTAATCTATTTCATATGTCCTCAGAAAGTGTTAGTCACCGAAAGATTGGTCAACTAAGATCCTAATCTGCTAATGGGTTTGAAGAGACTCAGGCACAAATATATCACAATGTAGATTACAACCAAATCCTTGCCCTCGTCTTTTCAATACCTGCACCATTGCCTCCTGCTTCCTCTTTGCCCACCTCAGTTCTCTTCCCATTTGTGTCTCCTGAGAGACACAGAATTAAGCAGTCTGACCTCTGCCTTCGATAGGTCTAGGAGTCAAACAGCTGTTACCAAGAGCTACATGAAAGGCAAAGGGAAAATCGCCAAGGTTAAAAGGATATGCAAATGCAGTTTTTAACCAAAAATCTATATTCCCTTTCCTCTATTAATTCAAGTGGTTGCCTGTTCCTTAAAATGTGCACTTCATGGTCTCACACCTAAGTATCTGTACCTTGAACAAGCCTGTGTCTTGAAGACATGACAATGATCTCTTGGCTTGTCTTTTGGGTGATCTTCTATGTGTTCCCGCAAGACTTATATTATCATATTTTTCACATGGCTTATGTGAATTGAATGTTAATGTGACACATTCTTGGCAACCAAGGAACAAGTAGGGCCCCAAACCCTCTAACTATGAAATGAAAACTTTTATCATACTGGCTGCCAAAATGCAGACTCCTCTATTTTATCCTTCAAATACCTCATACAGTACATTAAACTTATATCTTATCTCTGCATCACTTTACTTCCTGTTTAATCGTTTTTTTAATTTGTTATTATTATTATTATTGTTATTATTATTATTGTTATTATTATTAAAAAATATAAATATTCATGGTAATCTCCTGTTATAAAGTACAGTAGTACTTGTATCTTGAGATGTTTTTTTGGTGTTTCACTTTAAGTAAGGCCGAGCTATAACAAAACTAGGAAAGTAGGTAGGCAAAGTTCAAAGCCTTTAGTCTTTTAGATTTTATGTGATATATTCTGTATGTGTTTGGACCCTGATCAAACTAGAGCATTTCTACATGCCTTGAACTATGCATATTAATATCATCCAGCTTCTTTTAATATGGTGTTCTTGATTCCACTATCACCTGAAGGTGGGCTCCCATCCAGGATATGACAGACCGTGTGTGTGTGTGTGTGTGTTTGTGTGTGTGTGTGTGTTTGTGTGTTTGTGTGTTTGTGTGTGTGTGTGTGTGTGTGTGTGAATGAGCAGCTGTGAATGCTGATTTACAAGCTGCTGTTGTCCTGCTCCAAAAAGCTTGTGTGGCTGCAGCTCTTGGGCAATTGGATTGTGAAGGAAAAGGCAAACGTCAACACATAAATCAGAGATCAGCATTATAGAATATCTGGCCATATCCGACATGTCAAGGACAAGTGCACCATAACTGTAACCTGACCACTTGTGTGATTTTAATTCAGAGTTGTAAATGTGGCCCGGAATGTCTGAGCATGTCTTGTGACTTTCTAACAAAACTTAAAACTCAAAACTCATGGTGTGACATTCAGAGACAGATGTACACAAGTGAGGAGGCAAAATGCAAAACACAGCATGATGGGCATGGTGGGCGGTATGTGTGCTTGTAATGTCTCTGACATTAGCATTCAATTTACAAAAGCTGCAGCTAATCGTGCAAACAGCACCTGGGACCTTCTGCTAAAAGCACTCTGCATGAGGTGCAGGGTTTTAATTCTTTTTAAATGTCCTTCCGCTAATGTCACAACAAGTAAACAATGTGAAGGGCTTTGATATGGCTGTCATGCCATTAGGATACAATGATAATGATAATATATATATATATACAGAAGTTGTGTACAGAATAATCTATGTCAGATAAAAGTTTATTACACTTATCACCTATGGCATCTACAATACAAAATTAGCTTGATGCAAAACCAGATGAAATCAACTAAAATATGCGTCATCTACACTGTTAAATTCTTAGTGTGACAGATACTGTTGCTCAAAAATTACACTGTCGCAGGCAGTTTCACAGAAATGAAAGCATTGTGCAGGAGGTTTTTGTTCGTCTTTCCTTTCTCACATAAGAATAGTAATCAGGTGACTGCTAAATCAGAACCATTGGATAATTTTCTGTACTGAGAGTTAAAATAAGATATAAAGTATAAAGCAAATATTCTGTCAGCAAATTTTTCAAAGCCTGTGCTTCTGTCAAGCTGTTTTGATACATACAGAAAATATGTGCTAAAAGGTCTTTTACATCTGACCCAGAGTGTACAAAATGATGCATATCCCACCATAATAATGATAAATCCATAGCAAACATTTCAGAAGCCATGTTAAGTTGCAATTTACAAAAAAAAAACTATAGCACTATGGTGCTATTTTGTGGCCATAAAAAAACAGAAAGCAGAGCAAGAGATCTGGTTTGACATGTCAAATCAAATATGTGCATCAGTCAGACAGACAAATGCAAGAATAAAGAGAGAAGAAGATCCATTGGCTTTGATTCCATTGGCTATGGAATATTTTACAATGCATTTCTACATTTCACCAGCCAAAGTTTCTACACCTATGCCTACATGTCAGTTATTGCAGCTAGTTACATTATACAGTTAAGCCATTAAAAGGAATAATGAGAATTGAGGAGAAGCAGAAGAAGCTGTCAGCCTTCAATGCATCATGAAGCAATGGGAATATAACACTAATCTGAGTGTAGAGACTCTGTAGCTCATTCAACTTCAGTAACCGATTTATCTCAGTCAGGATCATAGTGGATCCAAAGCATATGCCAGGAATAATCTGAAGATGGGTCAAGAGCCCATCGCAAGTCAATGTGCACACACTTAGATGCACTCATTCAAACCTAAAGGCAATTTATTGTAAGTAATCAACCTACCGTCCAGTTTTTAGAGGTTGGAGAAAACCAGAGAACCTGAATGAAACCTGAAGCAACATGTAAAATGCCGTAGTTCATTTTGTAAATTCCCTTAAACTCTTCCTGCTAGGTGACAACTGCTGCTAATGTGTCGCGTGTGAATGTGTGCATGTGCACTGAGGTATATGAGCCACATAACAATACACAAAACAATGTCTCTCCAGATGCCCAAATATCCTTTATTTATCAACTTGGCAATATCAAGCTTGACAATCTCCAAAGAGCATATCAGGACACTGTCGGCCACCAACACTGTCATCTCTGAAGTATGAGTAGCTGTGAGCTCATACTGTGGCCTGCAGTCATGATGATGGCAGCATGGTAATGAATTAGTTGGTGCTGGCATCAGGTTCCTACTGAATCCTGCACTCAGATTTACAGCCACGGGGATGCATCTCTCTCAGGGGGATGTGTTGTGCACGCTGATGCCACAGAAACAGGACTGGATTAATAAGGCCGCTGGGCTGGGGAGCGTAGTAATGGACTGATATAATGTGATATAAAAACAGCAACACCAGGCAGAGTTTATCACACTGCCACTGGCCCGCCACGCACAGTCAGCCATTAATAACTCAGTTTTTGCTTTGCAGCCACACAAAACCATGTCTTCTCCTGCCAGCATGAAAACAAGGAATTTAAGCTGAAGAATTGATTTGACTGTGAGATGTGTGGGATGTTCCTAAAATCAAAATGCTGGAGATTGGTTATTTGGCAAATTTGTATAAAAATTCAATAAATAGATATCAAAAATGGCAAGACTAAAATATAAATCAAAATATAAAATATAAATATAAATATAAACAAATATAAATAAATATAAAACTTAAAGAAGCTTAATAGAAAATGGCAGGTATGAAAGAACTGTGTCTGAGACTGGGTCTACCAATGTAGATCTTGTCTTGCAGTTTGTGAGAGGAACAGGAAGTATTTTTCAATGCTTGATGGAAGCATACACAGAAGGATGTGATAAATCACAGCTACTTGTCAATGATTAACATAATAACATAATCATCTTATGATTAAATGACGGTTTATGCACAAGTGTAATAATTAATTGATGCATCATTGTCATTATGTAAACCGTATTCTCCTGCAACACCTTGAACTGAGTTAGTAACTAAGCAACACAATGCTTATCAACAGCACTTGCTGTCTTACTGTGCTGGTCCATTGGCATTCAAGTAGGAGACTCGCACAAATATTAAAGGGCTTAAATAGCTGCATAGCATTGTCTCATTGACAGTGCAGAGACTTGCTGCATAATATCCACCCTGAGACTTTTTTCCCTTTTTTAATAAATCCCCAAAGACATAATCCCTGCCATGAGAATCAGGATGCGTTCCTTCGATCCATCTGGCTTCAAACACTACTACACGTTATTATATTATTACAATATAAATTAATTTCTGTTCATTGTACGTGCATTGAGCTACTCTAGATTCTGCTCCATATTTCACATCACAGTCCTTTCCTGCAGCAATCTCTGCTTCTGATATTTAATCAAACCCAGCTTAAAGGGACCAGAGTCCTTTGGCATCATTAAAAGACAGCCACAACACTGATGCCTAACCACCAAGGCAAGAGGGAGATAAAGACCCAGAGGGTCGCAGAAGGAGTGACATCTCTCCATAGGGCAGAGGAATTATCAGTACCACTCAGCCTGGCTCCTGCCTGCTCTCAGCTCGCACTCTGGTTGTGTGCTTGCCAGTACTGCTTTAACTGGTTGATAAAGCTGACTTATATGGCATTATTTAATGCTCAGGAGTCCACTGGCTGTTTTAATGTCCACACAGTAGAGCCATATCATGGCAGTCTTTTGTTACATTATGTGTTTTGTGAGACTTTTACGACCAGAATTGTTCTTTTACCCTTAGACTCTAATGAACTGCAACACCAAGCACGTATTCTAGTGGAATCCATGTACAGACTACAAAGCTATCTTCCTAGATTTATAGTAATTTGCTCACTGCAGATCTTAAACGTGTTGTAAATGAGGTGTGCAATGAGTGCTACTGCTTAAATCAGAACCAAGGTTCGTTTTCTCTGAAATCCTCTCAGACGCCATGAAAGACTTTCATTACTGCACAATCAGGCACAGACTGTGACAATGGACACGTAGATGCACTATTATCATTATTGCCATATCAAAGAACAGGCAACCGGCTATTAACCCGAGCCAGCAAAAAACCAATAGAACCAATGAGAGAGCCAAAGTAATAACACATTTTTGAAGACAGTTTTTCTGAAGACAATAGCTAGTCATCTTTCCTAGCACTGTGGGTCAGCGTGAAAAGATGTTAATGGCTTATCAGCTGTCAATATTCCTATATTTAGTAAGTGCATTTTGCTACTTCAAGGGGTAGAAATAGGATTTAGCTCACTCAACATTGATGCATGAGGGATCTCAGCATGGCCTTTGTAATGAAGGTTAGCAGAAGATGAGAGGAGAGAAGAGAAGACAAGAGATGAGAGAAGGGGTACAGGAACTGTGACTGTAAAACAAGCTGAGAAAAAGACACAGCTTAGGAAAGACCGCTATTTTAAAGCATATTGAGCACAATGTGAACATGGCTTAAAAGAGATCTGTAAAGAATTAACTTGCCATGGGATTCGACTTTAAGCCTCATGGCAGGCGTTCTGGCTCTGGGAGTGCCGATGTGTATTATATCCAATATTTATGCCACAAAGAGCCCTGGTGATGGCAAGAACATGTTTCAAGTGAGCCAAGCCACCCAGAGCAGTTTGACCTTCCGCTGTTGGCCAATCTGTGCGTGCGTGTGTGTGTGTGTGTGTGTGTGTGTGTGTAAAAAGCAGAAATGTTTGGAAGTACAGCCTGACTTACAGCCATACTGGTTCATTTAAAACAGAGAGAGTCAGCATAAACGTGCCTGTTGTTTTATTCATCACTGCAGCACATTTGGGTGGCCTGGAGGATGAGAAAAGGAATAGACAGGGAAGTAAGGAGAGGCATGTACCAAGATGAAAACAAGATAAAAAACCACCCCCTCCACCAACCCCCACAAATAATCTCATAGTTTAACAGCGTTAATTAACACTCACATTGTAAGCACTCTGGTGCAGAGGTCAGACTTCACGCGGATAAGAAAAGTGCTTATGTTGTACGAAGACCAAATTTAAATGATCTAACTGCACTGAAAATAAAGTCAGGGGTAATAAAAGCAATGTGTAGTCCAATAAAGTGAGTACAGTGCACACAATGCTCTCTACAGTGACAATACTGGTTTCCGTTGTGAGGCAGATGGTTATAGAAGGCCACTTAATTTAACTGCATACCCAAGTGCACATATGGACTTAATAATTATCAGTAGAACACTGAACACTGATGAAGTGAATAGGTTTGTCCAGAGCAGTTCCACCAACTTTAAGTCATACAGCATCAAATATCAGCCAGCTTAACCCTGTTTCCTCTTCCTTTAAACTGCATTTCACAAGCAATCAACACATATGTTTAAACTGGGATTTAGATGCCAATCTAAAATGTAATATTTCATTGAATAAGAAATCTTGAGCATAAGTATCTTCCTGGTTAATTCAGGTGTTAAAACAGCCTTTAAAATGTTGACATTTAAAGCTGTTTTTTTTTTCTCCAAAAACCATAAACTGCAAAACTTATGAACAGAGCAAAAAGCCAAACATATCTGGGAACACAAACGTGAAAGAAAATTATGACAGCAGATCCGGTTGCACAAATGCATATAATAAAACGAATGAAACAGAAAGAACTGATTTTTATCAAAATGCACTACACTCTTATAATTGTATGATTTTCTACAATAAAGCAGGTGTTTGTTGCGAGCGCAGCTGTCACAGAGTGGATTCAGTTGTCTGCTGTTTAAATTAACTAGAAAACAATGCATAAATGTAATAAATTATTTACTGGTTTATTTATTTTCCTTGTGCCTTTTGGTGCATAGTAAAAAATAAGTGTCACTGATGTGAAAAAAGCAGGAATTTGGCTGATGTTTGTAGGTCTGGGATGAATATTAGTTTTTCTACATAATATAACTGATGCCTGCTGTTTTATATATATATATATATATGTAGATGTTGCTCTGCAGTTAACAACAATTGAAGAGATTTTTACAGTAAGATGTTTAGTGTTTAGGGATGATCGACAGCTCTGTATTCATAATGCGTCAAACTGTGCTGTCTGTAAGCAGCACTTGAATGACAAATGTGTGTATTATGTTTAAGACTAAACCTGGCATGCCATACTTTAAAAGCGTTCATCTGTGTGTTTATGTTAGATTGAATGCTGATGATGAATAAAAATACAGTTGTTGTCATACAGTAAGGATGCAGTGTACCTTGTGTTTTTTGTGTAGGATGTGATTTGTGCCTTTGTGTGTATGTGCAATATATGCGCATTTAACAGATCCTGCTGGTTCAGATTTGTGTCAGTTTCCTGCCTTTCAATAATGGCGCATACACAAGCGACATAAGTAATTACTCCCCTTTGTGGAGATCATCCGCCTGTCAAATATGAGCAATTGAGTGTGTTTAAATGAGTGCTTTCGTTTCTGTTTGGCGATATCTTCTGTAGCCAAGCAGTAATGAAAAGAAATTTGAACCTCTCTTATGTGCAAATCATGACTGATTACGTGGCCAGTTAGTTCCATTCAAGTCCTTTTATGTCCTGCCAGACAATAATGATACTTCTAACAATAATAAAAGTGATTATTCTTATTATTATTATTATTATTATTATTATTGTTATTATTATTGTTATTAGTAGTAGTAGTATTATTGTATTTATTATTATTATCATTATTATTATTATAATTATTATTATTATTATTAGTAGTAGTAGTAGTAGTAGTAGTAGTAGTAGTATTAGTATTATTATTATGTGACAATTACTCTCACACATTCTGGAGATCAAGTGAAATATTAAAATTAATCACTTTATAAAGAAAAGAAAAATGGCCCATCCACTCATCTGCTTGTGTAGTGCTCATGTTCTGCTCTCCAACAATCTTTATCCTTATTGATTTTTTTTTCTTTGTGTAAACATGCATAAATGTTTTATACTTTCTTAGCAGGAGAGTTTGTTGTGACATTTGAATTACAGTAAAGATTATTAATTATGACTATAACTAAGATTATTATTAGAAATATTTCTACAGTAAAGGTATTTGTGTTATGAATGAAGGTGAACCTGACCATCACCATCACACCATCACAATGCTGTATTTGTACTTGTTGATCATCACATTCCATATTTAGTCCATCTTTTCTGGTATAATAACCTCCACTCATCGGGAAAGAAATTCCACCTGATTTTGGACCGTGACTGTGGGGATTTCTGCTCATTTATGCACAAGAGAATGAGTGAGGTCAGGCACTGATGTTGTGTGAAGACACCTGATAAGCAGCCAGTGTTCCAATTAATCCACAAGTGTTACATGGGGTTGAGGTCAGAGAGACTTGAGCTTTTCCACACCCTGTCCTTGGCAAACTATGTCTTCATGGAGCTTCCTTTGTGCACACGGGCATTGTCATGCTGGAGAAAAGTTGGGCCATGAGCAACTGCACTGCTTACAGCATACAAAGACATCGTAGACAGCCGTGTTCATGAGTCTGTGGAATACGATTGGAATTGTCAGATTTCTTTATTAAAATTATCTTTATTAAAATATGCTGACCATACTTTCACTTTTTGGGTTCTAAATTTTGAAGAGCGTAATTTACCCAGTAGTTTAGGCTTCACATAGGGAGTAATGCTGCTCCCTAAACAGAGTAAATTCAATCAACGGCTCCATTAGATGTAGGAAAAGCTATAAAAGAAAATCAAACATTTAATTTAGAAAAGTAAAAGTTTGGGAAAGAACTGCACATCTATTGCTGGTTTATTTGTAATCGTCACAATGTCTCTTTCCTTAACACTTCTTCTTTTGGCTAAATGTCCATCTTTGTATTTATTCTTCCATCCCTCAGCAAAAAAATAATAAAACACAGCACTACACAACACAGATAGATTCATTCTGGTGAGAGAGAGTTAACAGCTTCTGCTGAAATGATGGGGATGTCGGGGGTTATGATTAGCATAACAAAAGTCAAGCATTTACATAAGCACACTAGGCTTCTGTGTGAATCTTTTTCCGTATACAGAAGCAACAAAAAAAATGTGCTGTGGCAACGATGTGGCTGTGCCTACATACAATTTATTTATATTTTTTGCTGTGTTCAATAAGAAAAGCATATTCCAACCGTATAATAAACAACTGAAATCAGAACGCGTTGTGCTTTTTATAACAAGTAAAGCCTCAGTTACTGTAGACAGAAAGCAATCCTTATATCCTTATGGTTTTGCCACATGCTCTCCAAAGCAAAAGCTATCAGAAACTTAAAGATCGTTTCATTAATATTTGTATAAGGTGCGTGAAATGTGTAATGTGTGAGTAAACGCGCTGTGTGTTCAGTAATGTTCCTTGTAGTATTGCGTTTCAGTAAATGATATGTAGGCTGATTGCCAGTTGTGAGCCTTTTTTTAGGAGTAGTTTTTTTTACCAACATGATCCCCAACATTTTCGACACTGAGCTTGGTTTATTTTATTTTTTGATGATTATTTAAGAGTTTTGATTGGTTCTTTCTGTTAGTTTCTATGGATTCTAGCCATTTTTTATAGAGGACACAAACGTATTGTGACTTCAGATTGAACTCATAAAATTTTTGATTTCCACACAGGAAAGTGTCGGCAATGTCGATACGCTCGTCACTCCAATGGCTATGAAATACTGTTGCTAGGCAACTGGAGAATATACAGTAAATTATAAACTAGCTTTTTAGGGACAACCAATTTAGCCAGCAAGCAAGTTAAGTCTTTACACAAGCAGCGGAAATAAGAGAAAATGAGAAATGAGAACCCGTGTCAGGGATTTGGTATAAAAGTGTTGGTACATTACAAAGAAAACACAGCAAAAGACTAAAATTGCATTGTAATTATTGTAAGCATCAGCTACAAATTCAGTGGGCTACTACCTATAAACATCAACAGTGAATTATTTGCACACTTAAAGAAGAAGAAGAAGAAGAGTACCTAACCCGAGACTTTCTCCTAACTATGGATGCTTGCTTGAGTGAGCCGTCTATAATTAAAACACATTAAAGTCTCTTGCTCCTTGGCTATATGTCAAATTCGAAACCCTTATAAAAACCTAAGCTGGACAAAAACTTTTTATCCTGTGCAAAATTGTTTACTTTTCTTGGTCAAAGAAAAAACACTGTAATCTGTTTTAATGGCTGTACAGGATTAATGTTACAGTATTCGTCTCTATTATCCTGCCACTTTATAATCAGTGTGATTTTGCACATCATGCTGGCCTTTGTTTCATTACGCCTGATGTACCGTATTTCACCTTCATCACTATCATTATTTAGAAAAGGTTGGTCTGGTGATCGCTCATGCCTTTCCTTTCTGTGAGTTTACAGTACAGCCGATTAGCCGTCTCAGGATTATTGGATACAAATGTGCTTCAGGTAAATATTGATCTTTTTACTAATTTTTAATCACTCAAGGAAAGAGATTACAAACATATAAATTAAGCATTGAAATGTTGTTTTATTTAAATTGTCAAGATATAATTCTCTTACAAAGTGTATGTAATGCTTTAATTTTTGTTCATATATTTAGGATATAAATGGCATTATTAAATAGTATTATTTATACAATATATTAAAATATGAATAGTATATTATTTACAAATAATAACTGAATCTAACTATTTTCTATTTGTTACTTTTGGTATTTACAGTACATTTTTGTATTGTAATGCATTATGTACAATTACTAATTTATATTCAGTTCAACATTATATAAAGAGCTGTTTGATATGATTCCTTGCCTGAGGCAACAGCTATAAGGAAAAAGTCCTTGAGATGATATGAGGAAGAAACCTTGAGAGGAAACAGACTAAAAAGGGAACTCATCCTAATTTCAGTGACACCAGAGAGTGTGATTATAAATAATGTCCTTTCTATAACTCTGTATAATCAAATGGATGGTGTGTGGATTCAGATATATAGTTGAGGCCATAGGTTTGCATACATCTGTCAGAATCTGCTAAAAGTTATTATTATTATTATTATTATTATTATTATTATTATTATTATTATTATTATTATTATTATTAAATAAGAGAGATAAAAATTTAATTTTGCTTTTAATTTAATTCAGTCCTGAATAAACTATTTCACATAATAGATGTTTCCATATTTTCCACAAGACACAAAAATAACAGAATTTTTGATGATCAGTGTAAATTTGTTCACATTTTATGTTTAGGGAAACATGTAAATATTTTATGTAGCTTCTGAAGGGCAGTACTAAAGGAAAAAAATAACTAAGATTACACAACAATGTACACCGATCATCCAGTTAAAAAGTTTACATCCCCTGGCTCTTAATGGATTAGATTTCTTTCTCGAGAATCAGTGAATGCGCTTTGTGTAATAATTGTGTACTAGTTCTTACGTTGTCCTCAGAGTGGAAAGATGGATCTCAAAATCATATAGCCTCTACTGGCCAGGGTCAGATAATGCTGGAAAAGCAATAAATGTGCAGGATTTTTCTGAAGTTGAACTGATCAGGAGAAGCAAGTGACTCAAAGTTTTACTCTGTAAAACTTTAGAAAAGGTTGTGTCTGTTAAAGGTTGTGTCTTCCTACAGGAGAACAATATGTTTGAAGCATTTCAGTCAGGTTTCAGACCCCATCATAGCACAGAAACTGCACTTGTTAAAGTTACAAATGACTTGTTCTTAGCATGTCACTATTAGTTCTACTTGACCTTACTGCTGCATTCTACACTATAGAACACAACATTCTCCTAGATCACTTACAAAATTACTCAGGTATTCAGGGGCAGGCTGTAAGTTGGTTTTGATCCTACATGTCTGATCGATTCTATTTTGCAGAATTAAATGGTGAATCATCCAGTTTATTGCTAGTTAATTATGGGGTCCCTCAAGGATCAGTTCTAGGACCGCTGTTTTTCTCAATAAACATGCTTCCCTTAGGGAACATCATTATAAAGCATGGGATTAGTTCCCATTGTTATGCTCACGATACCCAGTTATATATCTTGTCAAAAACAAATGAATTAGCTAAATGTATATTGTCTAAATTAACTGAGTGCATTAAAGAGATAAAAGATCAGATGACCTGAAATTTTCCGTTTGTAAACTCTGATAAGACAGAAATACTACTTATTGGTCAGAAATTCAGTACACAGAAGCTCTCACACTTCAACTTCCATTTAGAGGGATCTACTGTAACTACCAGCTCAACAATGAAAGACCTGCATTTTATTTCAACAGCAACTTGTCTTTTTGAAAATCATATAGCCTACAAAAACTGCCTTCTTCCACCTTAGAAATAAGAAACATCCTATCTTTATCTACTGCTGAGAAGCTAGTTCATGTATTCATAACCTCTAGACTGGAAATTGTAATGCATTATTATTATTATTATTATTATTATATGTAATGCAAGGCTCTTAATGGTTTAGCTCCAATTTATCTAACTAGTCTTCTAACATGTTACAATCCTTCGTGCTCTCTGAGATCATAAAACTCAGGACGTCTGGTAGTTCCCAGAATATTAAAGTCTACTAAAGGTGGTAAGGCGTTTTTGTATTTAGTTCCCAAACTTCCTGATAGTGTTCGGGCTCAGAAACACTTTCCCAGTTTAATGTAGGTTTAAAAACGTATCTCTTTAGTCAGGCATACACATAATACATCCAATAATCTTGTGCTCTAATACATATCACCAAATGCACATTATCATCTATAGTGCTTGCTAATATTATGAACAGCAGCTACGCTAATTCCTCGCCACTGCTTCTCCCTTTCCACCCATCTCGAGGCATCCAGAAATTTTACCAGCTCTGACTGTCTTTTGTGCCATGAAGATTTTTGACCTTTACTGAGATGAGTCCGACTCTGTGAGGATCCTGAGACATCTAGAGATTTACCTGCTCCAGTTGGACTTGAGAAGTATTCGGACATACTAAGAGGAGATGCCAACTCCATGTGGTCTTTGAGGACAACAACCTTCTCATCAAGGAAGCGTATTCAAAGGGGAACCCATTATCATTTGGGTGACACTGGAGGTGTGAAAATATGTAGTCTGACAAATCAGACTGTACACCATCACAAATCAGACTGTATATTTTTACACCTCCAGTGTCACCAAAACGATGATAGGTTCCGCCTTTGAATCTGGTTCCTCTCAAGGATTCTTCCTTTACCATCCAATGGAGTTTTTAATTGCCACTGCTGCCTGAGTCACATAAATACATTATAAATACATTAGAATTAGAATTTGAATTTAGAACTGTTTCATTTGTTTAAATTGAGTTATTTTGTTTTGTGGACACTACAGTATGTAAACATTTGTTATGTGAAATAGTTTATTCAGGGCAGAACGGAATAAAAAATAAATAAATGTGATATTTATCATTTCTCTCTCATTTTTATAGAATGAGTAGAATTTTGTCCAAAAGGCTTGGAAACATCTGTCTGCTGAATGTTGGCAATGTGTTCGAACAAGGAGTCTTTCATGAGCTAATCAGAAGAGATAGTTACTTTCATGCATCACTATTAGAAATCACTTTCTTTTTTTTCTTACTCCAGTTGTCACTCCTCGTGTTTTTGTATCATAACTGAATTTCCACCACAACACCTGACCTTAACACACATATATTGGCCTTCCATAAAGGTTCCATAAATAAATGGTGGATGGATTGGAACACCAGCTTCATGTCATGTCAGTAATGTTCATTAAAGTTGAAGTAAAGTTTTTTTTTAATTATGAAAAACACCTCTCACTCGTACTCGCAAACGAATCCGCATGGCTTCCGGGCAGGACTCAAAATGACATATTAACGTCCTATTATCTAATGAGCCTTAATCTGTCATCCCATTAAAAGAAATTGTACATAAATCTGCTAAAGGATCCCAGAAAAACACAGTGTCTGAGTTATTAGGTTTTTATGAAAAGCACTGTGTTACTTCAGCACACAACCATGTGCTGTTGCTCTGTTCTGCTTTTCTTATTCAGCAGCCGGTTAAATGTGGACCAAAGCGCAGTTGAGAAGCCTCAGCTGTTTTCCTCAGCACAATTATACATTTAAAGTACCATCTGTCTAAGAACAATTACTTTGATTGTTACTTTGTTTGTTTTTGTGTATATTTTCCTGGAAAAATGAGCAACACCTTGCAAGAACTGAAATCATTAAATTTTCCGCAGGGAAACGCAAAGAAACCGAGAGAAAAGTCAAACGAATCCTACAAAAGAACAAAAAAAAAATCTGGAGCTCCTGCCAACTCTCCAGATAACAAATATGAGCACAATTTATTTACTGATCACTCATTTGCCAGTGGTGTATAAACTGGGTCACTTAAAAAAGGTGAACAGCAGGAGCGATGCGGAGAACAAAACATAAAAAGGCAGCAGTTTTCAAACCTGCAAGTACAAATAAGCTAACAGATCTGACTGGGCTTGAAACACCTGAGGGGAATTTAAACCGCATTGAAGTGTCAGGCAGAATTTCTCAGAATGGCCTAACACCGAACTCAGCCGCAACAGATAACATGAAAGAGTGCTGTATGTGGTGAAATTCCTTTCCACTCCACATTTTAAGCACCACACATTTTCATCTTCACATGCGTTCTCAGATACATGTACATTTGCTAGAAATTGGTTATTCAAACCTGAAATTCAGCAATTAATCTGAGATCTGAATCTAATCTGATTCCACGTAGCGTGCTGAACTGAAATACAGTGCTGATATATCGCAGCCTGATCTCACTGTGTGAAGGGAGATAAAAATAAGACTGGAGGATTTTTTTTGTATTCCTCAGAAAGCAGAATCTACCCAAGCACGTTTGGAGTTGAGCTCCTGGCTATGAGAAGGTGGATAAACCAACTGAATATAAGGTCTCTCAGCTTTTTGCTGCGTTGATAGAATACCACTCAAAATGTCTCTTCAAAATGGTGTCAGCCTGCCACCTTTCAGCAGTCACTGCTACTGGATCCTATTTTAAGCTTAACAAAGCACCTATATGATTATCTGTGAAAAACGCTGCAGATTACCGTGGGAATCCTCTGCCCCCTGTGGCCGCTGCACTTGCTGCTGATTAAAAAATATAAATATTCGAAATACAACGTGCAACATGAAAGATATAGTTTAATGCCCTCGTGGAGCATTTTGGATTGGATGTCTTCGTTCAGGGGACAGGTGATAAAATATGAGAAGGGACAAATGATAGGGACTCTCAAGGGTGTCTATGAATATCCCGCTTAATATCTGGCAGGAGCTGTGCTCTCCCCACTTGAGAATTCTCCAGTCAGTACAGTTTTTTTTTTTTTTGCCAGCTGAAATGCACCCAACTCAAATGACCTGTCAAGGCATAATGAGGTCCCTGTACCAATGTGACATTATAAATAATGAACTAATTCTCATCATCCAGGAAAAAAGCGCTTAGACAAGAGCAAGCTGGATTTTGATGTCCCTATAGAGCTGTGACTTTGCAACATCCTGCTCACTTCTGCTACACCAAATGCTCAAGAGAAGCTTTTACAGCCTTCGCAGGCATGAGGGAGACTATGGTGTTGTAACCCACTTGTTAAAACTTAATCATTTAAAGAAGCTAATTTATTTTATCCCACTGCTCCTGTGACCCAGATAGGGGAATTTAAATAGGGATTTAAAATGAAGGGGGCACGTTAATTGGAACAGATTCCCCTCAATTATTAACATCTTGCACAGAATGCTCACGTGAGTGCTAAATTTATTACACTGTACATCTCTTGTCCTACTCAAAGTTCCAGGGAGGTCTTAAATCAAGTCCTAGCTTCATGATTAGGAAAGTACAAAACTGTATCCTGATTGCCAAAGCACAAACATGGATCCTCCAAACTGAAGACCGCTACAGCAGCACACTTCTAAAAGGGACCCCAATGCTGAGCTTGTCTTCAAGCATCCAGTAACCTATGTGAACTTACTGCCTTGTGTAGATTTTTACAACCCCAAGGGGTTATATTTGTATTTAGACACATCTTGCAAAAAGGAATAAACAGTACAATTTTATCTTATTACACAGATATATTGAAATGATTAACATGGGTTTTAGATACATGTATGTTTCTTTTAGGGACTTTAGCCAACTACAACTGATTGGCCAAACATCAAGTATTCAGTCTGCCCAGTTTGCCATCACATTGATATTAAAATATCTTCTGGTTCTTTGACATTAATGACACAGAAAAGTACATAATTCTAACAAGTTGAGCTCCAGCACTATAATTTGACAGAAACTTTGCATAACATAATGGTATTAATAATGATGTAATACAGTTTCACACTGCTTTAATGGTGAAATGTTCTTATATGGAATGTAAATACTGTCTTTACTAAAAAAAGTGTTCACAGAATTTAAATGAAAGTATTTACCTATAAATCAGCATAAAACTGTATTATATAATCATTATTATCGAGTATATGTCAGGCTATGATTTCCATCAAATAAAATATAATAAAATGTGTCTGGCACCTTGGTTGGTAGGTTTGAAGTTTATGAGCATAGCTGGCAAACAAATCCAAACCACAATCAGCATCGTGAATGGAAGACAATACAGGAAAAAGTCAGGAGATCAGCAATCAGTAAAGGAAGCGCTAACTGGAGGATCAGAACAGAGAACAGAAAGGAGTCGGTAGCACCAGGTAGGCAAAACACTGCACAATACTTCACACTGAAACAAGGGTTTAAACACATACAAAGTGATGAAAGTGCAACCTGAAAAATGTCTGAGTAATGAAGACACATAAGGGAGATAACAAATATCAAGACATGGGAGGAGACAAGACAAGTATAAGACAAAGTGAACTCATACCTCTGCAAGCTGTTCTTGGTACGGCGAGGAAATGCCTGACACAAGAGTTTCATTTCAGTGTAAGGCAGGTTTTTTTAAACAATTAATATGAATTGTTCCAAAACGTCTAATGTAACACACGGTTATGAGTTTTTACAAAACCTCCAACGTAACACAACCCTCTAAGACAGCTTTATTTCTTTTTAAAAACTTCTATTAAATGATTATATTTCTGTTGTTATACCAATGTTATTTAACGGAATATTACTGCGTATTGTGCTTGATCTGACATGATTTAATCATTTCAATCAACCTGTCAACCTTCAGTCACAGCTACCTGAACAGGAACAACATATCCAATTAAATGTTTTGATTAAATCTTTAATTTAAATACTAACCTCAAGCGATGAGTGAGTAAAAAATAATGACTGAGATGGCATCTCCTTAAACTGTTTTCAGTTTACATTTACATTTACACTACTGAAGAAAGTGCTGGTTTGTATATTATTAAAATACTGTATTGAGTGACAGTGAATTCAGAGCCTCGTCCTGGAACACTGGTATGAGGTAGGAATACACACTGGATGGGACGCCGCTTGTGGCTTAAGTGGATAAGAGTCTGGGTTGTTGATCAGAGGATCAGGGTTGAAGCTGCCACTGTTGGGCCCTTGAGTAAAGCCCTTAACCCTCTCTGCTCCAGGGGCTCTGTACCGACCCTGCACTCTGACCCCAACCTCCAAAGTTGGGATATGCAAAGAAAGACTTTCACTGTGCTGTAAAGTGACAAAAATAAATAAGCAAATAAAGAAATAAAAGTCTTTATCTATAAGATGTGGTATTTAGTAAATAGTGAGCACGGCTTGTGAAACTGGTGCGGTTACAGTACTTTATTGCTACTACTGTACTAATCCTTAAATTGTGTAAATAAAATGCATTCTGGATTTTTATTCATATTTTATCCCTTCGTGCTTTATTACTTATGGCCTTCCTTAGAAGAATTTTTTTTTTACATAATAGGATACAGCTCCTATAATTATTATTATTATCATTATATATATAACAGCACCAACCATTCACAATAAAATATAGTGCTATTAACACCAATTTTGTATTGTTTTAATATGAATTCAGGCCATGCTCTGCATAATAGAGTGTATTATTCCATTCTACGCTGAATCTGGCTTGCTATTTGACCCATAATCATAGTTTAACTGCTGATATTTTACCACAGTTTTTTTTTCTACACCACTTAGTGCTTAAATGTGCCTGAAATGTGTTTAGGAGTGTTGCTTATGTGATGCCACTTGAACTCATAAGGCTTGCATAATAAACACACTGACTTTACTCTATAAAAGGTACATTGAACATGTAGGTCAAATGTATTTTTACAAAAGTTCATAGGATTTTTACAATGTACACCGACCATCCAGTTAAAAATTTTACATCCCCTGGCTCTTAATGGATTAGATTTCTTTCTCCAGAATCAGTGAATGCGCTTTGTGTAATAGTTGTGTACAAGTTCTTACGTTGTCCTCAATGTGGAAAGATGGATCTATGTCACTTTCTAGTGACATAAATCACTGCACAGGGCCTGGACAATAGGAAAAAATACACTAGAGAAATGTTCTTATTATTATTTCTCAAATTGATCTCAAATTTAAGATTGTGTTCTCTTGAAGTTTTAAAAATATCTCACGCAGTGCCTAGTGGTCAGTAGCACATAATTGCCACTGGATGTATAAATATGCACATAAACCATCTGAAGTATCATTCAGGTTTATACGTATGTGATAGGAGCTTGTTTTGATCATAGCTCTGTTTACTTCATGTGGCTACATTATTATTCACCTACGTTAAGTATAACACTTTTGTTCTTAGTGGAATGTGACCTATGATCCCATGCTGGTCTCACTGTGCCAAAACTGCCACCTTCTTATGCCAGTGATTCACATGTGCCATCTCTGCTTCTGGGCAAATTATTAACCCTCATGGACCAGCAAGGGTGCTGTTTGTATTGCAGCCCTTCTCTCCTTTACTCAGTGTCTAGGTAATAAATTTCCTTTGTCATCATTACTTAGAAGGAACCTCTGCTCACATCAGCTGCATCAGTCACAGATAAATTACTGCCAGTGATCATGCTTAGCGACGGTTCCACAGAAGTGTAATAGTGAAAGTAGTGATATGTTACAGCAAGGCTTTTGATAGCACAGTAACTAAATGGCATTAGGTATTGTGTTCTGTGCCTTGATGCTAGGTATTAGACAGACATTTATCACCTACCCATAAAATGATTTCCCATAAAAAAATATGTGCAGAACACAATGTACAAAGGAAAATTCTACGATTATTGTTTAAAAAGCTGAGTAGAGAAGATTCATTACTGGTCATGAACTACTTTTTTTAATTTTTTAAATGCTAAAGGTACATTTCAATTCCCTAATGACTTCCAGTTCTGTGGAATGACAAAATAACTAAATTACTCATTAAATATCCAGGTATCCAGTGATTTATCTTAATGTTTTTTTAACACTTCATGCCCACCAATAGGGTTTTAGTCCCTTATTTCATCACCTACCTTCCGAAACCTACTATCTCTTCATCCACAATCCACAAGCTTCATCCACATTCTTTCAAAATTGTCGCTCCCTTTTTCTTTAAAGCATCCCTCCTACAGTGCTGTGGTTCACTGAGTGGGTGAAGGCCAGGCTAAGGTATACATAACGCTTCCCTTCACACTAGCTAGAAGCCCCATTGGAGAGTTTCAAAAATACATTCGAAACTGGGTCCAAACATCGACTATGGTAAAACACAGTAGGTACATGTACTGTAAGAAGCCCTGCATAAATTCATGCTTATTTGAAAAACATATTTGTGCTAGCCTTTGTGTAGAACATCCTCCTTTTCCCTGAGGCAGAAAGAACCTAATCATCTAAAGTCACAAAAACAAAATGTTGATACACGCCGATTGATACAGACGAACATAAATAGAGCATAGTCATTTTTTTCATCTCAGTTCCATTGTATAATCTGACATGGAGAACACGTTATCGCAGTCAATGAAATCGGCCAAGATATTTATTGATCTCTCAGATAATATGACAAGCATTGTAGTGGCACTGTCTAAGACAAGCTTTAGACTTCCCAGTTTCAAGTCCTTTCATTTTCCTTCCACCCAGAACAAAATTTAAAGAGCTTTTGTCTTTAATAAAAAATTCACCAACCATTAGCATGAAAAATATCATGTATGCATTATGTAGGGCCAAATGCTTTGTCCTACATTAAAAAAAAACCTGGAGTTCTGTTGACATCAAGAGATGAACAGCACCTCTGCTTTGGAAAAATATTGGCTGCTTCCACCAGAAAATCCATCCCTGAGTGCTTTTCATTAATCTTCTCACATGATGAGAAGAATGAGATCACACCTTTCTCTTATCCAACTCAACCCTGACTGATTTAATCCTTGACAAAATAGACCCACTGTTGAGAACCCATTACAAATTGCCTGCCTGTGCTCTTTAGACCTGAGTTCTTTTGGGCTGTCAGAGGGAGTTATGGGTCATCTGGCCTCATAGGAATTACTTCAGCTTTCAGTAATCCAAGGTAAAAGAAATGGGTAAAAATCAGTCGGTTTATGAAGAAAATCATAAGATACAGCAAAAAGAAGTCCAATCCTCAATTTCTTCAACAAATTGTAAGACTCACAGCATGTGCTGAATGTGACTATATCAATGCTTTCTTATGAAACGGACCCAGCTGTCCAAAACAACCCTTCTACACTTGTCATCTGTTTACCCATTGATACAACCCCTGTCAGAGTGTTCCATTTGCCCTAACAGCAAAATGAGAAAATGGAGAAAAACACAAATGGCCTTCCACTGCTGCCAAACAGAATAACAAATAAAACTCCCACTGTTGATGTCATGGTATTAAATGATTTTTTTTTCCATTTATGAAAGCCTCTGCTGTCACTCCAGGAAGATGAGCAAGAGGAAATCAGATAGTATCAAATTATTTCACTTGGAAAAGGTAATGTGAGCCATGGATTCCTGTGACAAGCTTTTGTGATGCTAGAAAATCAGCAACAGTGGATTTAACACAAAACAGTGTGTGTGTGTGTGTGTGTGTGTGTGTGTGTGTGTGTGTGTGTGTGTGTGTGTGTGTGTGTGTGTGTGTGTGTGTGTGTGTGTGTGTGTGTGTGTGTGTGTGTGTGTGTGTGTGTGTGTGTGTATATATATATAGGGGGGCACGGTGGCTTAGTGGTTAGCACGTTCGCCTCACACCTCCAGGGTTGGGGTTCGATTCCCGCCTCCACCTTGTGTGTGTGGAGTTTGCATGTTCTCCCCGTGCCTCGGGGGTTTCCTCCGGGTACTCTGGTTTCCTCCCCCGGTCCAAAGACATGCATGGTAGGTTGATTGGCATCTCTGGAAAATTGTCCGTAGTGTGTGATTGTGTGAGTGAATGAGAGTGTGTGTGTGCCCTGCGATGGGATGGCACTCCATCCAGGGTGTATCCTGCCTTGTTGCCCAATGACGCCTGAGATAGGCACAGGCTCCCCGTGTAAACCATCTGTATATTTGTATAGCCATGTGTTCATTCATTTATCTACAGTAAGTGCTGTAGGTCAGGGTGGTGCTGTGGACAGTCTGGTCAGGGTGGTGGATCCAGAGCTTATCCCACTAACAATTGACACAAGGCAAGTGAATTCACCCACGATAGTTTGGCATCCTATAGTAGAGCACCATTCAGCCACACACACACACACACACACACACACACACACACACACACACACACACACAATTCAACACCTATTTAAATTTAAAGCAGCCAATTACCCTACCTGCAGAGATGGAATGAAACTCACAGGAACATGAGGAGAACATTTGAACCTCCACACAAACAGAAACCTAAGCTCATGCTCAAACCATGGACATGCCAGTACTACCATCAGTACTACCAAGGCACCTGGGCTGTACTTTTTTTATATTAAAACAAATTAATAAAGCATGTGCTGTAAACTTTTGAATATTGTCTACATTGTGAAAGAATAGAAAAAAAATCACTGTTTAGTATAAGCATTGAGCAAAATAAAAACACAATGATTTGGCTTTCCCAAAACAATTTGAGAAACTAATTATTTTCCAAAACAAAAATAAACACAATTGTTTTGGGGTTCCCAACTGGCACAAAGGAGAGTGTTCACCCAAATTTAAGTCCTGACAACGTTTCAACTATCATTGGGCTACATGCATTGGGCAACATAACTGGCAATGCTCCCTGATCGTAAATGATGGCATACTTTCTCCCCATCGATCACAGAGCTTCTGGTTGGTAGTCGAACGCTACACGAGAAGCCGTTTGTAGAGGTGATTGATGATCAAATTGAGGAAAAATATAATTTTCTGTTTATTTAAATAAGTAAGGAGCTACATATGGTTAAAATCTGTCTGTTATTTATCACCATGGTATTCAAAACAAGACTGATGTTTTTATTTCTGTAAATCAGCTATTACCTATAAAAAATATGTAAGCACTAAGTACCAAGTTTCTTCATTCCAATACCTGATTGCCTCTGTCAAGAGGTTAAGATTGATCTGCAGATCTTTCAACAAGATAATGACAACACGCATACGCTAAAACTAACAGAGAAATGATTGCAAGACACAAAATCAATGTTTTGCAATTACGAACTCAGCCTCTGGATTTGAACCCTATTTAAAATCCTGTGGTCGGAATTGGAGAGGGAAGTCCACATGCACAAACCTAAGAATATAAACAGAGTTGAATGCATGGAAGATTGATTCAACATCGCTCTAGAAGTGTGTCGAACTGTGTAAGATATTACAACAAGATACACTATGACGTTCTTTCAAGGACATGCGTCACCATGAGGAATAGGAATGATTTTATTTATGAAACCAGTGTTTAAATAGAACAATATTACATAGTTTCTGTTTGACTTTTGCATAATTTGTTTAACAAAAAAGGAATATGAATTCAGCAAGAACAAGCAAATGAACAGTAAGTGAGTCACAAATACATAAAAGAAAATAAACAAAATATTTTTACAATTCACAAATAAATATTTGGCTTCCAAATATTATTTGAAAAGCACAGGCTCACTCACTATGTTGTTTATTTGTGGAATGTACAACAATGTGATATTTGTGGAACAGACTGCATTTATTTGTGGATTTCTGAAGCATTTCTCATGTCCACTCACGCAGTTCAACCAACAAATGTGGTCAGGGGTTTCCACTGCATCTGCTCTAGCCAGTTAGATAGTGAGACATTACTTCATGCACAGCAAGGTTAAACAAAACTATGAGCTCTATTTTGCTCAGAAATTTCCACTATTTCCATTGTGATGCCATGAGCTGCATCTCAAAACTCTGATCTTACTTTGAAGAGTATTTACTACTCTAATAAAGCCAGAAGATTGGTATGCATGAGCGACCATATTAGAAGGCTAATAATTAATAAGATGGTTAATGCTTGTACTCATGATGGTCTATACTCTGTGTGTGTGTGTGTGTGTGTGTGTGTGTGTGTGTGTGTGTGTGTGTGTGTGTATTGGTACATTTTGCATATAAAGATGTATATAAGTATGCAATCTAAAATGGTAATCTAATTTGTTTAGCAGAGGTAGACAGACTTCTTTTGCCAAATTCTAATGCTAGCGCTAAATGTCAGTATAGTAAAAAAAAGACTAAAAGTAACATTACATACTGTAATGTTTCCACACAAAGGAGAATATTTCTGATTTTGTGATTTCTCCTACAATGCTATTTGTAACTGTATATGTATCAAGCAGGCATGACTTGATTAAATAAAAAAAATATACAAAACATGTTTAATTGAAAATATAGCAAAGTCCTTTTTTTTATTGTATAATTGTTATTTGTGTGAAGTGTATTTTACTCATTATTGAAGGGTGCCAATAATTATTGAGTTCTACCCTATATGTTCTGGCACCTAAAGAATTAGACCAGAACACTATCTGAGTAAATTGCCTGCAGAGATTAAATGCCAGGTTGTGAATCTTCTTTATATGTTTTCTATATGGATGAAATTTCAAGACCTTCCATGTAAATAAAGGCTTGGGAACGAGGGATAATGGCAAAATGTTTACATGAAGGTGTGAAGGACGTTGTTCATCCATATATATAATGACATGCCACACAGACCTTTTCACCCAAACCACAGTTTAAATCTTCTCGTCACTCATTAAACCTGAGTGCTGAAGAAACAGCAGCATTTCAGCACCAAGGCCAGCACCGCTGAGTGTGGCTGGAAGACTGGGCAACCAAAAGCACCACAAAATTGGGCAGACCAATCAGGAGCGCCCTCTAACTCCTCACGCTCCTGGAGAAGACTCCTGAGCACCTGAGTCAGGCCCAGCACCAGGGGAGAGGTAAGCCGTCAAGTAACGGGTGGAATTAACGTGCTTATGGTCTCTCTACCTCTTTCCAGAGTCAACAGGCCAAAAGCTGCAGTCGCTCCCTAGTTTGCTGAGCCAAAGCCACACTGACCGCTGAAGCCTTAGCAGTTTTCATACTGTTCATACTCTTATATAATAATGGATCCCCAACTCTATGTCATTTCTCCATGTTCCCCTCACTGCAAGAGTGCTATACAATATATACATATATATATATATCTCTTAACCTTTAGACAGAAGGAGATGCAAGTCATTCCCCATCCCATATGAAGTTAAAGTTTTTTTTCCATATAATTAAATGTAATTCAATTCAATAGGTGATGTTATGTCATGAAAGAGATTTGACTTCCTTAGTGGAACGTTTTGCATCTGCATGGCCACATTTTCAGAATTTTCTGTAGACTAATTTATTTTAGTCTAATTCAGGCAAAAAACATGCAATCATATTCATTATACACGATGCTGGGGAAGAAAGGGCTCAAACTATTTTCACTTTACACTCAACAGTTTAATTCAGACTATTATTCATATTATTCATTATTTTTAATAATTGTGTGAAGGTGATTAGGGACTACAGCTGTCAAATTAACCTGTCACAGAGATGAACCAATATAGGCCATGCTGTCAAAAAGTCAACCATTTTTATTAATATGTTTGTAGACCCAGGGAAATGACTGTTGCATTACAACTATGCCTGGAAAATGGATGCACTGGCATTAAGTGTGAGCCAATTGCTGATAAAAAAGATCTGTAATTGCAATATTAAAGTGCTGTTTTGAGTTGTTTCAGATAAAACAGTCTACAAATGTCAATAGAAGGAAACCGTGTTTACCAGTGCAAAGGTGGTTGTTAGGAGTGAATAAAAAATAATTTATATGCGTCTGAAGCTTCAGTAATAACCCGATGGCATTTACGGAGTTTTCTGTAACATCAAGGTCATGCGCCAAAGTAATTCCAAGCATGGCTAGGGAAAAATGCTGAAGGGCATTGCAATGACGTGCATTCTATGACAAAGCCATATTAGCATTACAAAAAGACAGCATCTGAGCCCATTTTACTCTGATGAGGAGAAACAATCATTCACAAATCCCTGTGGCCATAGATGCAACTGTGCTTCGTCAAAGCAGTGCCACCTACATCCAAACATTAAGCCCACACTCTTCTCTCCCAGGGCTCTGCAATGTCATCGTATCCACTGCATGAGAACAGATTTCCAAATTTCCATCATGCTCAAAAACATACAGAGAAAAACAGAGCCACAAAGATACAAGTAGATATTAAGTACTTTTTCATTAAAAGGCAATTTAGAACTAGGCTACTATATAGCTTCAATTATAAAGAGTTATTTAACTTCTTTTACCAGAAGCCAAAAAAGGAGTCTGTGCCTATTTGGGGTTGACCATATTCAGCATTGAATTTCGTTGACTTTCTCAGAGACTTAGAAATATGCAGTTTTTTTTATAAGTATTTCTATTTGCACCTACCCTACTAGTTGCAAAATATTTTTATAAAAGTTCCAAAAAAAAATCTATCCTTTTCCCCCCCACACACCAAGTAAAGGATGAAATCAAACCCTGTTCTCTGAGATGCCCCAAGTGCTTGTCATAAAAATTTTAAGGTGTTATCATCAACCACTGACATTCTTTGGAACATTATTCCACATAGGTCAACATGTCTCATCCTGAAAGCCATCAGTGTCCCGATTCATTTACAGTATATCATACTTGCAGTGATAATTCATTCATTTTGTTTAAAAATGTCTGACAAGTTGATTTCCATTCTGCTGACAGATTAAAATGGCAATGTACCAGTAAAAAAAAGAGTTTACTATGATTAGTTAACTCTTTTTTATAGAGTAAATATCAGTACATTTCTGCTTTTACTCATGTGCCTATAAGCAGAAATGTACTGATATTTACTCTATAAAGGTGTCTTATGTTCATGAACACTTAATGATGTATAACAGAACTATCTAGAACAAAAAATGCCAATTAAAACAGTATGTAACCCACATGCTAGGCTTGCAGAGACGGGTTAAAAATACAGTAGTGAATACAATGAGATTCTGGAGTCGCAGGGTTGGGTTCAACTGCAGATTATATTTAAATTGCAAAAGTAGAGAGAGAAAAAAATGACAAAGTGTGTGTAGACAAGTCTGAAGTTTTATTTTGTGTAAAAGAATCTGGGTCAGTGGGTCAGTAGAAACAGTGCCTAAGGAAACTGAGGTCAGTGGTTCTTACCGTCTGAGTCAGTTCTGAATGGTCTGAGTCAGTTCTGATTGGTCAAAAACATTCAGTGTTTAGTTTTTTGTCTCTAATGAAGTTCAGTTGGCTAATTCAGCAAACTGTTTTGGTCTCTGATTCAAAAATTTCAAAAAATTCTTCTCAAAAAAAGTTGTGTATGACTTCTTTGCCTCAATTGGAAATGTTTATTAGAAAAGTGGGCATGAATCATTAAGAACTAATAAATTAATTACAAAAATTTGAAAAGAACTGACAAAAATTAATTTTAATAATGCTTGTTATTCCACCTGACTACAAATGAAACAAGTATAAATGCAGTAGAATATAACTATTCTATTATTTTTACTATTTATTTACTATGTGAGTAAAATGTATTTAAAGGTTATTTCAGAATCCTTCTGGAACCCTATTTTCTATTATTTTCTATTATTTCTATTATCTATTGGTTTAATAGCCATTGCTTCATGTATCTCAAACCTCTAAGGAGCAACATCCATGAGTCATGAGCTATAATCCATGATGCCCAAATTATTATTCTTTTACCAGAGATTGTGTGTTAGTGAATTATTCTGGTCGACTGATTTTCAGTAACAGCATAGGCCTAAATATTTTTCACTGTAACACAAATGATATAAAAGTCTATAACAACATGCTCGTTCTGTCACAGCTCCTCATCACAGCTCATTCACAAGTACAGCCAAAGCTACACATGAACCAGCTTCATAATAAATTTATTAACAGCATGTACTCATTGCTTTGGAGAAGTTTTATTAACATTTATAGAATACGTTTCAGTGCGTTTTAAAATCCAGCAACAGCACAGTGGTTAGTTTTCTCTCTTTACGTTAATGAGACAAAAAAGGTGTATTGTTACAGAGAAACCAGAAATCATAAACACGTAAACACTTTAAACATATCGGTTTAAATGTAATGATGAACTGTGGAAAAGTATGATGTGTCATTAATAAATTCAAAATTATAATCACTGGCAAATTCTTACAGTAATGGAGAAACTTGTGTATTATTATTATTATTATTATTATTATTATTATTATTATTATTATTATTATTGTTGTTATTATTATTAACAGCTGTATGTACAATTTCTGGAATCCTGATTAACATGCAATAAATTCCTACAAGAACACTCCTGGTTGTATGACTCCAGATGTAATGACTGCAAATTTGTCTTAATTGAACAATATTACATCCACCCTCATTACTCACCACCACAACAGAAAGTATTCAGCTTAGGCAAGCGGTGACGAATGTTATATCTTATGTTGACGGGACAGGACAATATTTATTTTTATAGAGTATGCTGACATTTAATTGTGATACTAAATCACTAATATGCGAGTGTGATTTGTATTCATAAAAAACATTGTAAAAAAGTATAAAAACTATAATGAAATGAAATACTGCGGATGTTTGGATTAATAGGATGTACTTCCCTTTGAAGCAAACAGTTTGAAGGATAAGCTGACCAAGCAGTTGGCATCTCACTTTAAATGCACTTCAACTTCATCCATAGAAAATATGCTCTTTGAGATAAGCAACGTTTATGATTTAGGTGAAAATCCCATGCAGCTCTAGGAGTCAGTAAATGCAAGTATGTAGTAATCTGAAAGTATATTGAAAGAATATTGATGTGTGCAATTTTGGTATTAAATCCTCACTACTTCCGCATAAGTCCACTCTAAATGAGGCCCTGTGCCAATTATTGTCCTCCGTGTGGTAGGTAAATGTTTATTGCGCATATAAATCAAATGTTACACACAAAGCACACACTTCCGAACTGATACTGCAAATCCACTGCCCTTCATTCCAGTGCCAAATATTTAATCAAATGAAGCAGAGCTCGATTGGCAAAGCAGCAGCATAAATCTGTGGGTGTGATGTAGCCCTCCTGTTACATAGCAGCAGGCAGGCAGCTGAGAGAAGCCAAATCTCTACTGCACACATGTACGCTGAAATTCACCTGGCCATATCTCTTCTACCAGCTCTCTAGCCGTGTTGGCATGATGGGTTTCAATTCCATGTTTCCCAGGGGTCCCATGGAAGAGGCTCATGTTATCCTTGTGTTTATACCTGTCAATCATGTCTTAGTTAATGCACTGGATATGTGCCCAGATCTCTAGCCAGTTCCACTGATCAAAATAGCACTTTTCCACCACTACGAGCTATTAATGATTTAGAAACTTCATTTATTTGGTCAGTGTTTTCTATATGACCTTCTGCAATTTATTACAGTTTTTAAACAGAGACCTGAATACTATTTGTCTTGAACAGTAAATGTACACATTAATACATATTATCTTCATTCTTCATCATGTTCCAGGTTTTCCTTTTTTCCCTATATGCTTTAAAATACATCAAATTCTGTCAAACAATAACTGCTCGGTAAAAACAATTGTAAAATAGTGATCCAAGCAATAAGTTTCAAAGTGCACTGGAATTGACCATCTTTCAAAGCCACATTTCTTTCTTCTTTCTTTCATATTCACAGTGCTCTTGCTCAACTGTAAAAAAAAAAATGAACTCTGATAGCAGAGTTTCTTCTTAAGAGCGTTCCTGTAATATAATGTCATTTATCTGTCATCAGGTTTGTTATGCTTTCATCTAAAATATATTTGTTGTAGGCTTTTCATTTTCTGGATAATGGAGATAAAAAATGACATATGATGGAAAGGAGTCCTGCTACTGTCTATATACTTGACAACTAAAGCACTAGTTTTCACGAACATCATGACTGAGTTTCTTTTGGTTTCCTCCCGTTCTAATCAGGTTGCATTGCTTTTTGACAGCTCTTGTAGAACATCAACAGATGAATAAACGTTTTGTTGACTATAAAAATTTCTTGGCATGTCAATTCTGTATCCACAGAATAATATAGACTTCAGTTTGTATGCATCAGGGTCTTCATGCTTCCCAACCAGTTGCTAGCTGTTGCTCACCTCATCACTCTTCATATACATACAAAAGTCCAGAACAATCAACTTCTCTCCGTTCTGAATGGCTACAATATAAACGATACATTAAAGCATGATGCAGGAATATAAACTGACTAAACCAAAATTATTGGCACCTTCAATAAATACTAATAATAGTCATTAGATTTCATATATTTTGCTTTCTATTCAAACTATTCACAATACCGAAACACCAACAAATCGTTCGACAATAACCTTAACATAGTAACAGTAGTTAAAAAAATAGCTTACTCTCTCACGGTTTGACAAAACTAATGGCAAAAATATTTCAAATTAATAGCAGTAAGTTTGTATTATTATTTTTTTAATTGTTCGTAGTGTCTGTGAACTACACCATGTAAATCTGAGGTAAAAACTAGAAGAAGAAAAAAGATCTTTGATACTTTAAGGTTGTTGTATAGCTAATAGTCTAGAAGCCCTTGTGAAGATTGATGGATTTCATATTCTAGATATTTTAAGCACAAAACACTGGATATTTTAACAAGATAATATCCCCAAACATACATCCAACTCAATAAAGAAATAGTTGCTGGAATAGAAAATCAATGTTTTGCTATAGCTATCTCAATAACCGAATTGAAATCCTGCAATGCAATGAGCTACTCTGGTTATTGCAAGCCCCTTTATTTTGTTCATCATGTGCATGTGGACTGTCCACTTCAATTCAGATCACAGATTTTTTTTATGAGTCAAAGTGAATTCTATAGATTTGTGTGTGTGTGTGTCCAGTGTCAATTTATTTGGACTTATCCTGGAATCTTGGTTACAATCTATACCCCAAGTGATAATCGCAGGGGAGTGTGTAAACACAGAAAGATCTATAATAGAGGAAAGAGGTCCATGACAAGATGTGATTGAGAGCTGGCATGATTCAAATACAGCATCCTTGCTCTAAAACAGACATCCGCTAAACTAAACACTCCTCAGACAATTTTTCAGCAGCCTTGTCTAATGAAAGCTCATTAATCTGCACGCTGTTTACAGCAGAGCATTGGCCTCATCGTGGGGAGAAATAAGCAAACTCACAAAGTCCCAAATTACAGTGCATGTGAGGCTCTATCCAACCATTACATCCTGCTGCTTAAAAACACAATAGGTGATGTCATAACCAAATTAAGAACTTTAACTTCTTTACAGGGCACACTCCCACACCAAAACCTTTTGGAGCTAACCTTCCAACATTTCCAAACTGATCAAACTGAGGGACGACACAGGCAAAAGGCTGTGAGGTGTTTAGATATGTTTACACTCTACTCACCGAATAGGCTGCCATGGCCGTGTTGATAAGCTTTGCTCTTTGATGGAGGGAAAAGAATTTCCTCATACTAAGGAGACAAACTCATTGCTGGCTTTGGCTAGATATGGAAAGGGTAATAAAAAGTGTGATTGGGAGCTTGAGGTTCAGCTTGAGGTTTAATAAAAGGAATTAAACTTGAATCATGTTTCATCTCTGTACAGTGTAGGGCTGATCGATTTTTAATGACATTAAAAACAGTGAGCTTCATGATCAGTGAAGGTGGCTTATAGCAAAGAGTTATAAATTTACATGTGCTTTTCCCCACTCATACAATCCTTTCTCCTTTTGATAATGAACTTTACCAATGAAATGATAATGAAGTTTACTGAATGTAACACAAACAGTGTCAATTCAGAGTATTATATATTGGTTTTTGTTTGTTTGTTTGTTTGTTTATCATGGGTAAAACAAAGGCAACTAAATTTTAACATAATGTTGCAGGAAAACACGTCAAAATAATTAGAACATACAAGTTTCATGTGGTCCAATTCTAAGAGAACAATCCTAATTAAATGGTCAATTTGTGTTCATTTCCACAGCTTAATATTATTAAAATCCCTTAATCGTAACAAATTGGTGTGTATGTGTGTAAAGAGAGGACGGGGCAGATTTGGGTGGGCAGCAGTATGACGACCGCCAGTCTGTGTGATTCAAAAGTCTAATTATCCTGTATCTTGACATACGGCTTAAAGCGAGATTGGAAATGGGAAGATCGCTGCCACTTTTTTACAACCATCTAAAACAAGTGTTCTGAGATAAGAACAGCTTCCATAGTATTCAGTTAGAAGAATATGAATAATCCATGCAGACACTCAGTCTTTTGATCTTGAGGTGTCAGGATATTCCTTGCACCCTTTTCTTCTTCTTTGGGATTAGGAGACATTGTGTTTCTGACCATTCAGCTTTAAACCCTGTTGATCTCCCGTTCATTAAGTCTTGATTGTGGTGTGAATTTAACACTATTACAGCATGTCTATCAAAGTTCTGATAAGGCTCTGCATTAAATTGCAGGTGTGCTCGCAGGCGACAGAGCCCTCAGAGTCCATTTGGCAGCTTCTGTAAGTGTGGGTCAACATTCGAGATGATAATTTTTACATATATTATGCCACCATGTCCTGCCATGTACACAGAAAAGACCATTAGAAAAGAAGCAGGAAAGCTGCAAATTATCCTCAAATGCTTCAAAAGGTCGCCTTATTAAAGTCATTTTCTGGTATGAATATTTCATCCACTCGCCTGAAATGGAAATGTAATATTAAAGAGTGCTGGAATCCCATGTCGTCATGTAGAAAGCAATGTAAAGTAGAATCTGGACTTACTCAAGAATCCAATTATAAGAGGCGAGGCATTCGGCCGCAGAGCAAAGGAGATTTTCTATTAATCAGAGACACTGTTCAAATAAAAGGGAAATCTGAGGAGGTGTGTTGCACTGGCTTATGACCTGCCCTATCAGTCCTAACAGTCCCATTTGTGTTCAGCCTGAAACACCCAGTTTAATGATCAATACAAATGATCTGTAATCCACATTGTGATTGTTCAATCATATGTTCATCTTCATTAAACTGGTTTATCCTGGGCATGGTTCTGTAGCTAAGTTACCAACCTTCATGCTTTTGTGAGGTGAGAGAAAACTGAAAAACCCTCACACATTGTAACCCCCAAGCTGAGGATCCAGCCAGGATCAATGGAGCTTCAAAGGTGATGACACTACACACAGTGTCACAATGACACACCAGCTTGTGTTAAAGCATGCAAAACCACAACCATGCAATATAAGTTGAGCTAGATGTATGTTTTCATCATACATTTTTAATGGCTGCAATATTCCTTTAGGGTCTACACATCTAGATTCTACACAACCAGCCACAAACATGCAGACAGCACCAATCTGATCTGTAGAAACCTTGAGTAACAACAATGTAAAAGACATTTCAACACAGTTTTGCAAAGGTCAGAATTGGCTAACAGCGACAGTGACCAGCTTGCTGCTGTTGCCCGTTACCCCTTTTTACCTCTTCTGCTCTCAAGTACCTTCATCTACTGCATCAATCGGCTTATTCCAAAGTTGCAAGACCTTTCCCACCATATGACACACCAATTCTCCCTTTCCTGTCTTTGTATCTATCCATTAGTATTTTAATAAACAGTTCTGATAAATACACTGCAGTTCAAAGCGAGTTCTAACAAATTGCAACATAACTTTCATCTTATTTGAGGCTTTTCTTGAAGGAGGATACGAGATAACGAGAAAGCCAATTTCCGTGTTAGACGACATGAGTAAGCATCTCAGACAAAAGACAGACACATGAAACAAACAAGCGTCAAACAGCATATTTATTTATTATGGAACGCGAAAAATGCTATTTATTATATTATCATTGCTAAATGGACAATACTATAATAGAAGGGTGGAATGGACACAAACAGATTTTTTAATAACACTGTATTCCCTGATCTCTATAAGTAAAACCTGCTTACTAACAGCGTAGTTTAAATTTTCAGTTTTTCCATTGTTTTCCATTCACTGGTTAAACTTCAGTGTGCAAATGTCAGTTCTGATTACTATTTACATTAACTGATATATTAATATGTTACTTTATTCACACTAAAGCTATTAATCCAACAAGATTTTCACTTTTAGTGTAGCAGATAAATTAAAGCACAGTTTTAATATTAAAGTTACATGTCCTCCTTTCTAATTCCTGTAGAATTATTCATTTCTTCAATTATAATTCAGCAACCAAGACGCCATTAGTTTCCCTGCCCAAGCTTATTACCAAGCTACGTCTTATAAGACAGAGCTAGTTTACGAATGGTGACTTATTGAACTGCGGTAGATTCATTTGGCAGGTAGATGATAAACATGTTCTATTGGAAGACAGAACACAAAAAAAAATGACATCTCATATTCTGACCTGACTACTAAGTAGGCTTACTGCCTGTGAGCTATTTTTCATAAAAATTGCTTTCTGCTTAATCCAAATTTATTGTTGTTTTTCAAAGAATAAGTTGGTGGCAAAGAAGCCATATGACACTCCATGACAAAATCTGGAGTGTAAGGTTCACTGTGGGCCACTGGCATGAGGTTACATAACACAGGTAGAGCTGTTAAAGGAACAGCCAGTAGGATTTTAGTGCTGGATCAGTGAATGTCCAAATGAAACAGGAGATTATGTTTCATGAAGGAAAGGCCATGGAGTGTGAACTGGGGAATATACAATAGCTTGAACTTAAATCTAATACAAATATAGACTCACTGTGTAGGTTTATTTATGTGACCTTTGTGGCAATACTGCATAAAACAGCCAAACTCTTAGTGATGGTCAGGGTTGCACGGAGCACAGGAAGAGAAGCCGAGTCTATTTATGGAGGATGACGCTCAAGCGATGTTAAAAGCTCAACAAGGAATTCTGATTAAAATGTATGCAACATGTAGAAACTTTCTTGCACTGATGTGCTAATATAAGCAGCTTGAAGTAATCTTAGAGTAATGGATTAAATAATGGTTTAAAGGTAATAAATTGCACCTTCACTTGTGTCTGGGATGGCAGACTTGATCGTCTGTACCATTAACACCTATCTATCCATTGGAAATGTGGATATAATGAGCCTTTAAACATGATTTAAGGTAGATAGCTATGATGACCTTTTAGAAGTATATTTTAGAGCTTTCAGTTTACACTACATGCAGCTTACTAAGTATAAGATATATACTACTGGTACAAATAGATTACCCTTGAAGGGACCACCCCAACAATAAGGAAGATCAGCTGTTGTAGAAGTAATACAGTCTACACTACTATGCTTTAGGAGTGGAACGATGTTGTCTGACCTTCCCAGAGGGTTCTACTTACAAATCTTTCTCAAAGAGAAGCCGTGTCTTAAATACTGTAAGGTTCTATGTAAAACTTTTATGGGTTCCTCAGGATTAATCTTTTAGCAGATTTAACAGTAAATGTTTCAACAAAAAGGAGTGTTTAAGAATAAAAAGTATCTGGCTAACAGGAGAAAAAGCATGTAATTAATCTTTCAGCAAACAAAAAAAACTTAGTAGGCACAGCTCTAGTGTTTGAAATTATCTGGATTCTACCCTAAGAATTTACACAATTGCAAAAAATATTTTACACTTAAATGGAGTTTAAATGAGAAAAGCTTGCCAAAATCCCATGCTAAGCAATTGACATGTATTGTAAAACGACCGTTTATGCACCAAAACTCTACCAACCATGTAGGTGTTTTCTTAATTATGTTGGTTTCCTACTATATAAATGTGTTTTCTCATTCATTCATTCATTCATTCATTCATTTTCTACCACTTATCCGAACTACCTCGGGTCACGGAGAGCCTGTGCCTATCTCAGGTGTCATCGGGCATCAAGGCAGGATACACCCTGGACGGAGTGCCAACCCATCACAGGGCACACACACACTCTCATTCCCTCACGCAATCAAACACTAGAGATGCCAATCAACCTACCATGCATGTCTTTGGACCGGGGGAGGAAACCGGAGTACCCAGAGGAAACCCCCGAGGCACGGAGAGAACATGCAAACTCCACACACACAAGGCGGAGGCGGGAATCGAACCCCCAACCCTGGAGGTGTGAGGCGAACGTGCTAACCACTAAGCCACTGTGCCCCCACAAGACAACATGCCCTTATTTAATTATATTACTTGATCTAAACTGATGATTACTAAATGCTACTAAGTCCATGCTCCCAGGATTATCTTTGACCAAACACACTTTACTGTTATTAACCGGGCTTCTTCTTACCCTATTTTAAATGAATTAAACTGCCATAAATTAATGCACAAAAATGAATAACATAACATTATTTTATATTATGACTCTATAAATATTAGGTGCCATACTGAATTTTTAATTATATTGCAACATTTTATAGAGTTGGTTTTTCTATGCCAAAATGTTAATGGGGACACATGAGCTGTTGCAACTCATTGAAACAAAAACAAACTACTGACTGTAAAGAACTACCAGAACCCCATTAATTCCAGTAGCTTACATAAGTACTCTTGAACTTTTTCACATTTACACACTAAATGGGATTTTTTTTTTATTAATTAATTTACCCCATATGTTTATTTGAAGCTGCAAAAATACATTCTTTTGTGACACAAAGGTTAATTAAACAACAAAGCAGAAATGTTTTGTTTGCATTCTCAACCACCTGGGTCAACACTTGGAAGATCCACCTTTGGCTGCAGTTAGAGCTGCCGGGATGCATCTCTATCAGCGTTACAATTCTGGATGCTAATTCTTCTTGGCAAAATTGCACAAGCTCAGATAGATTGCATGGAGACCACAGGTAAACAGCAATGTTCAGGTTTTGCTACAGATTCTCCATGAGATTGAGGTCTGGGCTTTGTTCTAATAAAACCAGGTTTTTGGTTTTAAACCTCAATATAATCATATGACCAGCTCAGTATTGTGTATTGCTACTTATGCTGGCTTAACCACAAAGACGTATACTGTATGTACAGTTTCTTAAATGATAATGCCTGAGGGTAAATACATTATGTATTAGTTACTAGTAGTGTTATAATTCAATACAATCACATGTGCTTCTCACTTCTGGCTTTTAAATAGCATGAACAGAACCCAGACTTCTGCTCCATTGTCTGTGAAAAATGATTTGCTTGAGTTGCTCAAGTGCAGACTTGGTCTGGATTTGCTTGTAGATGACCTTGATAAAATCAAGACTGGATTTACACGGATTTTACAAATCTGTCAATAGAGTTAATGCTCAGACAAAAATGCATTAAACTGTACAATGCAATACTTAATAGTGTTGCCATGGCAATGCTGACAAAAATTGTTCCCCGTGGCTCTGGAAATGTGGAAATGAGATTTTAACCTTCAAAATCCTTAACCAGAGAACCAAACAAACAATAACAGACACACCTAGATCTATAATGAAAGAAGCATTAAACATCTATTTAAGTATAAACTGTAATGAGTGCTAATAAATGTGATGCAACAATAACTGGGTTCCTTAAAGCTTATGTCATATGTCAGCTTGCCAAACAAAGCCCCATGATTCAGTCACAGCCTTTATACAGTCACTTTCCCTGACTAGAAAAACTGTGAGCACAGCATACAGATCTATGGCAGGGTAAACAAATGGAGCTGGAGTTTTACATTAGTCCTTCCACACCCAATTAACTCCGAGCCATATTTCCATCTGGTCAACCCTCCATTTCTCTCTATAAAACATGCCTTTCTTTGTCCAATAAAATCCTGGCATCCAATTTTTGCTGAACTTTAGCCTCCATGATGCCAACAGCCAGACATGGTCAGTAACAAATAGTTTTTAATGTTTAATGTTTTATTGGTTGAGACCAGAAGGTTGTCGAGATGAGGATTTACCGTGACACAAAGCAGAGATGATGTGACCTCTCATGGTATCAAAGGGCTATATACAGGGTCAGGGACAATCAAAGGAATTAGTGAGGACGACACAATATCCACACGATTAAAGCAAGCTTCTTCCAAAGAGGATTTACAGCTTAACTTTTAAGATTTGCCAGACTTATGCTTATGCCAGAAAGTAACTGAATAAGGTATTTGCATAAGGATTACACCATATATAATTCACTTTTATTCCATAAGTCCACAAGCCAGTGAATGCGTGTACACTTTCAATCAGTGCTTCTCAGTAAGAATCATGTGATATAAAATAAGACACATAAGCAGATAGAGTTAGAAGAGTGATGGCTTACAGAATCACATGCTCAGAATGTGGAGTGTTTCTGTAGTATCCTATACGACGTCTTAAAGTACTGAATCCTTCTATTTGCCATGTGGCATAGAAGAACTATCTTTAAGAAAGGAGTAATGGAGCCGGTGTGTTTTTAAAGATGGTTCAATTAGTTCAATAGTTTTATCAGATAAAATAAGGGTTTCTGGTTGGATCACTGACATTTGTTTGGTAGATGGAGGCAGACAACTATATTGTCCAGTGTGATGAATTACAAGCTAATTCAAACTAGTGAATATTGTGAATATTATAGTTTACATTGCTGTTTAAGGAGTGTGAAATAAGTTGCTAACACAAAGAAATTGGTACGGAACAGAGGAAGACTTCTGAAGCTCATCACATGCGTGCAGTACAGTGCAGAGGAGTTGATCAGAGCTTGAACAAGAGAGAGAGGGGGAGAGAGAGAGAGAGAAAGAGAGAGGGAGAGAGAGAGAGAGAGAGAGAGAGAGAGAGAGAGAAGCAGGAGTCAAAGTATGGGGCCCAAGGCTCCATGTGCGAAAGACAGCAATGATCAGAGCCACCACCTCTCAAAGGGGACCTGCTTCCCTTTGAGGATTACGGTATGTTGCAAGAGCTTGTTTGTAGGGAACTTGAAGTCTGACTCTAGTTTGCATGTTCTTGTGAGATCTGCTATGCTGAGATGAATCCTGAGTGCCAAGCCAATCCTTCTTTTCTTGCCTTCTGGCTGTTTTATCTATCCACCTGACATGAATAACATACAGTCTTAACCTTCCCGTACGACTACTACGGGTGACGGTACAGCAGTCACTATTGTAAAATATTTTCTTTCCAGCTCAGCGTATTGTAATTATGACACCGCATAGCTCCCTTTAACCCCTGTAGTGAAGCTTGACTGATGTGCTCAGTCTAGCTCTGTGTTACAGTTCACTGGGAGCATGTTTACTCAGTACGTAGGAAATAACTCAAGTTGTCGGCATCAGCAATCCAAAAATAAAACGCAAGAAAATAGTCAAGCAGAGTCAAGTGTTAAGTGTCAAATATACATTGATCTTTGTAAGACAAAAAGAGAGATGAAGGATTCAAACAGGCTGATAATGATAGGACAGCTTTTTTAAGGATCAGACAACCAAGCAGCCTGCTGCCATCACAATTACAAGCCCTTTTATCTGTAATGAAATAAGCAACATTTAATCATTCATTCCTGCTTCATAAAACCTGTTTACATAATTCTGTTTATAAAAAAAAAAAAAATAAAAAAAAAAAGGAAAAACAGTAAATCTCTGTAACAGTGTTTGCACACTTTCCACAATTCTGGGGCATACAGCTCATTTTGTTCTCAGTCTTATTAGGATTTACTAAAATGGCTCCAATAAAATCTATTCTGGTAAATTCTAATCTATTCTAACAATCTATTCTTGTAGAACACGACTAAGAATTTCAAAAAAGGTCTGACATGGTTCATCCTGACAGACATTCACATCCCAGATTTGCTGCAAATGACTCCACTACCCTAGAGATTAGTTTGAAGTGAGATGACATGCAAAAGGACCTCAGGTGATCCTGCTACAAAATTCCTTTGTAAGAATAGAAATGAAGAAAGAGTACACCCAAGAGAGGCTCCAGGACTGTCACACCCTGGCTGGAACAGACCTTTCGTTCTTTTAATCAACTGAAGAAGGCACAAGATCACACAGTGACACTTGTAAGACTTTAATTATTCCTGTGCTCTTTCGTTGTCTTGCCCTTGACTCCACGATCACTGCATATTGCAGCCCTAACACAGGGATATATTGGTATGCGCTATGCCAAACACTAAAAACAACCCCAGCCATGTCTGACTCACTTCACTCTATAGTCATCCAGATAAGCATATAATGCAAGAGACAGCTTTTATGGAAATAGCAAAACTCTAAATGCCACATGAAGTGACAGTGGAAAGCTTTGTCTTTCAAGTGCCATAATGTGTGGCCAAGTGCGCTTTACCAAACGGCAGCACAAATCCTAATAAAGAGCATGTAACATCAATGCTTGTGCAAAAGCACGATGAAATAACCCAGCGATATTGTTTGCTGACCTTATACTCCCAATTTAAATGCCTGCATTTTTGCACATAAATCAGAACCTGAGTTCACACTCTTTAACATAGCAGCAAGTATTGACATTTATTTCTTTCCTTGTCACACAAATGAAAACAAAACTCTCAAAAACATGTCTCTATACTCTATACTACATGAACATCATGACAGAAAGATGATGCAAGAATGATTTGGGATTCAAACCTTAAGGAGCCTTTCCAAAAAGAACCAGGTCATTTCTAAATAATTAAGGAATATTCATTCATTCATTCATCTTCTACCGCTTATCCGAACTACCTCGGGTCATGGTGAGCCTGTGCCTATCTCAGGTGTCATCGGGCATTAAGGCAGGATACACCCTGGATGGAGTGCCAACCCATCACAGGGCACACACACTCTCTCATTCACTCACGCAATCACACACTACGGACAATATTCCAGAGACGCCAATCAACCTACCATGCATGTCTTTGGACCGGGGGAGGAAACCAGAGTACCTGGAGGAAACCCACGAGGCACGGGAAGAACATGCAAACTCCACACACACAAGGCGGAGGCATGAATCGAACCCCCAACCCTGGAGGTGTGAGGCGAACGTGCTAACCACTAAGCCACCGTGCCCCCCTAATTAAGGAATATCAGAATTATAATATTAATTATCATTTTCCAAAACTTTCTAAAGTTTCTCTCAACTGCTGAACACTAAATTAAAAAGGCTTAAAATAGGTTTGAAAATTAGTTCATTATAATAACATTAATAAACAGAGTTGCCAGGTAGGTAGTAGAATAAGTATTTAAAGATTTAATTACAGATTTCAATCAGTGCAGTATTGTAATTTTTCTTAAGTGCAATTTTTGTAATAATAGAGTAATAGTACCAAAAACAACCCTGTCACAATTATGCTATATTGCTGTTTTAGTTTTGCATGTTCACCCAACGTCTGCATGGGTTTCCTCTGAAGTCTCTGGTTTTCAAAATGTCAGGAGGTAGACAGGCTGTGTTTTATTTCCAATGGTGAATATAAAGTGGCTCATAAGCTCATGCTTTCCTGTTTACAAAACAGTGCTTTGTGTGTATATAGTAAAAGTCATAGTCATTATAGAAGAGAAATTATAATCACACTATCTGGTGTCATCCTGATGAGGATGGATTCCTTTTTGAGTCTGGTTCCTCTCATGGTTTCTTTTTCATGTCGTCTCAGGAAGTTTTTCCCTACTACAGTCGCCTCTGGCTGGCTCTTTTGAGATACGTCTTGACATTGATCAGAATAAAATGGTTACAGAAGATGATGAAATATAATGTTTCTGTTTGCTCCCTGTAGTAATACATTAAACATTTCCCTTTGTTATTGTTTGCTAACTTTTGTAAAACTACTGATTTACATTTACTAAACCATTACAACAAAGTTTCTTCAGATCAAAATGATAACTACCAGGATGTAAGTTGTCTTAGGGATTTCTTCATTGCCTTTAGTGAATCTCATTTGTTCAGCAGGGACATAAATCTGCATCAAGATTTCTAGAAATCTGCTTTATGACCATGTCTAATGTTAACATCTCTATATAAATAAATCCGAATTACAATGAACTGAGATGTGTATGTCTGAGGTTGTCATATACTTATCACTAGAATCAATATATTCATAACACGTTAGATTTTCATTGCATCTGTCTACAGTGAAAGCTTTCTGCTGACTGTGAGGATTTTGTGAGAAGTAGCCCACAACCCTAGACTTGAATACATTTCCAACAGTCAACATCATCAATATTTCCACCTTGGATGGAACACTAGCCGACCTGGCAACCCCAGGAGTTCATGCTGAGATTCAGTAAGCAGTGTGGAAAGCTTTAAGCTGCTAGATTCTTTGTTCCAGGTCAAATTATTAAATCACAAAACAAAGGGGCGGATCCTTCAGAGCCTGGGGAAAGTTCACTGTTTACTGCTGCACTGCTGCTTCTGTTAGCTGTCACGCTTACTTAAACTGAAGAATGAATCTGTTTTGGGAAAGTATGACTTAATATCATAAGTCACTGATGTCACTGAAAAAGAGAGGGCTGAAGTGGCTCTATACAGGGTGCAGAATTGCCTATGAGATGAAGTAGTGCATATTAAATCCTGGCATGATATGTAGCCTGCAGGCAAACACAACACATTACCACTGTGTTCTTGTGATGGAGGCCAAGAAAGATGTCCAAAAATAGATTGCCGCGATGGGACTACCCATCTGGCCCACCTGCCAGACAATGCAGGAGATTATTATCCGCAATTCCCTTTGGCTTCGGACAGAACCATGTAACATACATGACAGTGCTTGAGATGGTGATGAGATTATCAGATATCATATATACCCTTGTTTGTTTATTTACTCTTTAATTCAGTTTCATTTGCATTTGTGGATCACTGAATAAAAAGCAGTCTAAAAACCAATCTGTCTCAGCAAAACTAAGAGTGTCAGCGACACATTCAGTGACATCAGTTAGGGCAGAGCTCATCCTTGTGGAGAGACCAATCAAACGTCACACATTTTACACTGTATAACAACACTAGATATTTCTGTTTATTTAAAAAAAAAAAAGGCCAGTGTCACACAGGTGTATGTGGTCAAACCCTGACCTAAGGAAAATTATACAAAATGTATTTTTTGTGTTGATGTAGTAAATTATTCCAAGCAACTACTATCCTGGCACGTGTGGTGGAAGGCATTCATCTTCGCAGTTTCTCAAGCAATATATAAAAATGCACAATGCCAGATCTTTCCGCACGTATAAATAATCAACCTGGTCACGTAAAGGCGAATAAAGATATAAAAACTAGCGGCCACTAGGGGGAGTGAACTGAATCGTAAACCCTGTGGTTTTTGAACAAACACGCACGCACGCTCTCTCCTCTCTTTCTCTTCTCTCTATATCCCTCTCTCCTCTCTTCTCTCTCTCTCTATATATATTCTCCCTCTCTCTCTTTCTCTCTCTCTCTCTCTCTCTCTCTCTCTCTCTCTCTCTCCTCTCCTCTCTCTGTCTCTCTCCTCACTAACTCTCTCTCTCTCTCTCTCTCTCTCTCTCTCTCTCTCTTTCTCCTCACTAACTCTCCCTCTCTCTCTCTGCCAATCCAAACGTTTGCGAATTGCCCTTCAAGAGTCACTCTAAACTACCTTATCGTGAAACATGAGTGTGGAGTCTACTTAGGAGGAATAAGTGCGCACTTGGCGTCCCTGTAGGCGCAGGCCAGCATTGACATTGTGGTTTTTCAGTGACAGAAATAAATGACAGTGACTTTGGTACTAGAGCTCATAAAAGCAATGCGTCACCAAGATACAGCCCATGCCATCTGAAGCGCTCAACAATTCAGCTCTAAATATATTAAACATGTCGTTTGTGAAGTGCTAGCATGACAGTATTGTGGGGAAAGATAACTAAGGTAAATAAGCAGCGTGTTAATACAGCAGTGTGGCTTTGCAACAGCGCAGAACTGTTTGGGGATCTTATCTCTTAGAACTCATCAGTTTTCAGACTTTGCAACGAGGATCAGGGAGGGTTCCAACAGTGAGATGACAATAGAATCCAGGGGTATATGGGAAATATCATTGGTTTAATGAGTGATGTAAGAGACAGTTGAGACAAAATGAGAATAAGGCCAGTGTGAGACTGACATGAGAGTTCAATGTAAGCCACCTGTTTGTTGCTTCGTCTGCATTGCCTTTTTTAAAGCTATATGAGCTCTTCCAAAGTAACGGTGCAAACTCTCGTTTATGTGGTTGATTTTCGTTGTACTTACATTTTAATAACATAAAGCAAATGAGAAATAATTGTGCGCGTGCAATTCACGTCAGTTGTTGAAGGTTTACGCACGAATTAGGCTTAAGTTTGCATATTATGTATATGTGCACCCTTATTCACTAGTGCTCCACCTCCCCACCCTCAAACACACACACGCACACGCACACACACACATACGCGCGCTCACGGTGCAGGAGTTTAGAGGCGTCCGCGCTTGATTTAACATCATTCCGAGCGCGTCCACTCGTGCTCATTTTATCCAAACGGGCACGCGCGCTTCCACACTTCTGTACATATTTCCGCCCCCCATCCTCACCCCGAAAAACACACACACGCGCACACACACACACACACACACACACACACACACACAAACACACCTTCACTTTACTGATATTCAATATGTGAGGCTACTTAAGTCAATTATCGATGCTTTGCCGTTAAGCGCGAATTATCATGATAGAACAATTTCTTCTGGTCAAACCAACCACCTGTTCTCGAGCACCAAAGCGAATATAATAGGCGCATTGTCGGGAAGACACCAGTCCATGTACAAGTGCGTCTTTCTGTAACAAAATCCAGTCGCCTAAACGAGTCGACTGTCATACAGCAGAAAAGCCGCAGACATCTGCATTGAGTTAATTGCATAATAATAGCAGTGGCTTTTAACCACGCAGAGACTAAATGCATCTCGGAATAACAAACACCAAAGGGATCCCGAAACTGACGTGGCTTCAAACAGAGGGTTAAACTCACCGATGTGAATAATGGAATCAGCAATCACAGGCTCCCACTCCAGACTCCAGGATGCAAGCAGAAGCATCACAGCCGTAAAAACTTTCATCTCTCCAGCTGCAAATCAATTCTCCTACCGCGAGACGTCTGCTTTAAAATCCCGAGCCAACACGAAGATCCAGAAGGTCCAGATGAAGGAGGAGGGAGGGATGCGAGTCCTCCTTTAAGCCGCACTCCCTCGAATCCCTCCCGGCTTGGATGCGGTTGCTTTCTGTCGAGAGCAATGCAAAACGGAGAAATCCTTCAACAATCTCGGGAATTCTTTCTAGACCTCGTCAAAACATCCAGATAGTCCAGGCTGAAATATACTCCGTCCGGTCAGCCCGCGTCCGATCCGAATAGAAACCAGAGAAAGTCAAGAGCAATGCGACGGCTATGATGGCTTTGCTCGACGACTCGCGCGCCACAGCATCAAACGGCGCACAACTTCCTCTTAAGCGCACGATTCAGGCTGGATGATGCAGGTTTAGCTCTGAGCCCGTATTCCCATGAAGCGCTGTTTAGATGAACAAACTGGACGACTTTTTTTTTCCTGCGATGGAGAATTAAGTGGGTGTTTCGCATGAGACTTCTGCTTAGTATGCGATGAGAGGAGACGAAAAGATACGCAGCATCCGTTACGGCTCCCGCGCTGAACGGAACTGGATTACCTCAGAGAGAGAGAGAGAGAGAGAGAGAGAGAGAGAGAGAGAGAGAGAAAGTGAGAGAAACAGAGAGAGAGAGAGAAAGTGGGCGGAGCCATGATCATGCAGAAGAGTAATCTGTGTGGTTATGGCTCCTCCCCTGTCCAGCTATGAAGATATTTATCAACCAAGGTTTAATCCCTGGCTCTTGGGATACTGAGGGGTTCTCGGTCTCCTGAAAAATCCGACTTACAAGATACTCTGAAATCAAGGCACTTTCTTACAGTGCTCTTCCCCCAGGAGGGACAAACAATTTACAGTGTTAAACAGAAATCATTTTAATAACATGTGCAATGTTACAACCTGCCACTTCCCTGACTAGAGCCCTATTAAGTGAATGTTGAGCTATCAGCTTCTATTTGGAAAATAAGTTTTGATTCTAACTTTCCAAAGGGGTTCTACTTAGTACCTTTTTTTTCTGGAATAAGATATCTGTTGTAAAAAGGTCATTTTGTTAGATAGAGTTTCTTCTTAGCTACCTCTACTTAGTTTTGCTCACCAGTTGCATGCTACATTCACCAGTTGTTGAATACCACGACGATGCCAGTAGGTGTTCCTACCACTGGTTGCCATGGTAATAATGGTTATCAGTCGGTGGTGTAACCAGCCACAAATCACATACTACTGTCTTCACTTCCATTTGTAGTTGCTGCACCAAATCGTTCCATGTTTGCATAAAGGAAAGTCTGTTATATGGCTCTACATTTTAGTTTCAAGAGTTCTCTTACAGGGACAAACTGAAGAACACATATGTTCTTCTAGATGAAAAAATTCTAGATGAAAAAATTAGTTTTAAGATTATAATGCTAACCTTGATTGGAATGCCTAGAGCTCCAGCGATGGAGCGTTTACCAGATATATAGCCTTAAACCCTTACCCTAGGTTCCTCAAGGTTCTAGTTATGGCTATAGCCATATAAAATTGTGTTACTTAAAACCCTTCTGTTCCTCTAAAGTCCTTTGGAGGATAATAGCTTCTAAAACTGATTAAATTCAGAGGGTAAATTTGGAGGGTTATGCAGTGCTTCAGGGTTCCCCATAAAAACAAAGCTTTGGTTATAGACGTTTGGGTTAGTTGTAAGAGTTTATTGTAGATTTCTGTAGAACCCAAAGAGGCAATTTCAAGTGCAAAATTAGACTTCATTTTTCTATTATGCTTTCTAAGGCTGTTGAGATCTCTTGTTGGGTTTACATTGTGAATTATAGGTCAGGTAAATCAAGGGTCTGCAAGGGATGAGAACACACAACTTTTATGCTGCCATTCAGCCAAGAGAGAGGGTGTTATGGCTCATTAACCTCTGTGATTGGATAAGGCACAAGTGAAATTAGTGCTTCAACATATCATTGTATGCTAGGGCATTAATCATGTTGGCCAGTGACATCAGGGCATAAATACAGAATTACAAAATGCATGCAAAGAAAGATATAACGTTATAAACACTATCAGTGTATGGTGTTCAGCAGTCCACACAAAACTGTTTCATTACATAAGATTCCCTGTTTTAAAGAAGCACACGGACCTCATAGTCCTCAAGGTCTCAATTCTGTGACCTTAGGTAGGTCTTTTATCTACATAAAACTAAGACCCTGTGATAAAGAATATGCAGACAGATGGGCAAGGACATGCCACTATTGAGACAGGCAACTGGCATTTCAGAGCAGATAAGTGTCAGTGTCAAACTTTGATCAGTCAAAGATCAGTTGTTTTATTCTGAAAGTCAAAATGAACACTATTTTCTCACTTTTGTACTCCTATCGACACACACAACTGCACATAAATACACAGAGCGCTGCATTTCAAGGACCACCTTCACAATGATTTGGAAAGGGTGAATTATTTATCAGCAAACAGAAAGAATGAAAGGAGCTTCAGCTCAAAATGTGTGAGCTTAAGTACCGATGGAGGTGTGTGGGTTGAGAGACAAATAAGCATGACTTTGGAGGCCCTGTTTTGGCAATTGCAGCTGTCCTAAGAAATATTTATAGCCTCCCAAACATCTTCCGGTGCATTTCTAGATCTGTGGAGTAGCAAGGGGACCTCTGTCATAAATAATCTAACAACTATAAAACTGTTTTTTCGATCTAGATTACTAAGTAATGTGTCTACGCCACTCAGACACTGTAGCTGAAAAAAACACCTAATCAAAAATGGTTCACGTTAACCAGGTCAGAATGTTTCTCATTCTGAGTGGCAGGGAGTAGAGAAACAAGTTCAGGAATGTGAATAAAACAGGACAAGGACATGTCTTACAGCACACACAGCAGCGCATTACTCAATGCATTAGCATGGCAATTTGTGGCCATTGCGTATATATAATTTGCTGTCTTAGCATAAGAGTAGTTGGGTCATTTATATAGCACTTTTCTTTCACAGTAAATAGGACTTGTTAATCATAACCTGCACGTCAGAGCCTCTGTTACGTGCACTAAAATGAAAAGTGCTTGAGGAGATATGGGAGCTGTCCACTTACTAGTCCTGAAACATAACTGCACCATATAACTAACACCAGCGCTGCACTTGTCTGTGCCTTCATTAAGAGGAATGTTAAGAAAGGGAGTACTTCATCTCTACACATCAGCGCCTCTGTGCTGACTGTTAATATGAAGGATCAGATTAGATTACCTAAAGTAAAAGTACTTGAATCAAGAAAACTTTAGCAGGATTGATGAAAACTATTGTGACATGTTTAACACATGAATATAATTTATTGAATTTATTCATTTAAATGTAAATTTCAGCTTGAATAACCTGTTTTATAATGCTGTCGTAGGAGGTCTCTTATTAGCTAAATGGACAGTGGGAAATACTTTCCTGCAAACAGCAGAGGTCTCCCTTCTATATAAGCTGCTTAGCATTGAGCTTTAATGCAGCACTGACATTTGTTTATTTAAATCAACATATCTATTTTTAAGAAATTTATTAGCTTTTATAATTTTTTGCTCTTGTTGGAAAAAAGAAGAGTGTGTTATATTACTAAATAGCTTCATGTAGTTCATTGAAGACTTGTATTATTTTTGTCTTTGAACAAAGATGGATGAAAACTCCACAATATTTCCTTTAAAACATTTCTGAGAAAGAATCTGAGACATGTCTCTATACAGACATAAGATTTAATTACACTGTGTATGATTTTGTGCTGAGAGTTTTGGACAGGATGATGCATAATAATGAGCTGCAGGTTATTTTCAGATCTACATTTGGGGATCAGACACTCATGGAATTGATTGAGAAACCTGGACTGTGCCATGAAAACCCATGTGTGCACACACACAAACATACTGTTGGGCACCCTGGAGTCATATTTTCCTTCAGCCAACACATCCTATTTAAAAAACATTTCAATTTGGTCTTTTCAATAAGAAACACTTTTGCCACTTTTCTTCTCTGAATATTAAAACACCAAAAATGTCCTGAGATGAAGTTGGTATACTATTTTTTCAGTGGCATTGAGTTATGTAATTTAATGCTAATGCAGGGTGGAGCCCTTGCTGGGCAGAAGAAGCAAGAGATACCTTGCATTGCCCTTTGTGCTGCCATCATCATCATCATCATCATCATCATCATCATCATCATCATCATCATCATCATAAACATTTTGTTTCGGATGAGTGATGGAGCACCTTGCACATGGGTGACACAACAGTTCCTCCTACTGCCTGAAGTCATACTTTGGCAGAAAAGGAGGCCTGACTGAACCCTCCTCTTTAGCAGAGCTGGAGTCAGAGTCAGTGGGCACAGAATCGCTCTCCACTCAGAAGAAACTCAAATTATGTGATTTTATTATAACCTTGTGGTAGGAGACACTAGTACGAGAATAAAAAGGTGCATAATTATCATATCCACTTTCCATTTTCTATGAGAATAATGCAGTATAGTGGGTTACAAGTGGTAACCCAATCAATCCTTTACCTAAATACAATGTTGAATCATGATGGGTAAAGAACTGGTTAAAGCAGTTAGTCACAGGATAATGTTTATTTTGAGGAAGTGTATAAAATATTAAGGTTACCACCTACCTGCATTATGAACTAATTAAATAATTCATTTATAGAATTTGTCAGATTTGGTAATTAAATACTGAATGAAATTCATTTCAGGTAAAGTATAATGTCAGACTCGTTGTTGAAAATAGTTTACATTATTTCCTAGGCACCACTCAGCAAGCATCTGAACCAACCATCCCACTGAGTCAGCAGTCCAAAATATTGAAAAAGTTATTAATCTTTATCCATCTATCATTTTGATTGGGGGGTTGGGTGGGTTGCACTCAAAAAATGGTTAAGGACTTCTGGGTAAGAAAATCTATCATTCAACAGTCATCGCAGTTAATGACTACAGGAATCCTGTGCACATGAAATTCAAAATTGGCAGAGTCAGGATTTGTGTGCCTAGCATGTATCCCTGCCACTTTCAACAGGACTCACTTTCATTCAGGTGATAAAAGAACCCTGACTAATTGGTTTTCTGGCTCACTGACCTTGAAAACACAATGAGAAGAAGACCTGAAATGAAGTGCACTGTCTGGGGGCATTGGAGGCTTGGAAAGACGATTGCCACAGCTGTGATAAGGGTCTTCTGCATGGACAATATGCCTACTGAGGTTTGGTAAGGCAGAGATCAAGAGACAGAAGCAAATAGACATTCCAGGCTCTGAGACCACAGATCCTCTCAGCCATGCAGTTATGCTAAAGAGAGAGTGAATGACAGAGAAAGAGAGGGAGCAAGAGAAAGAGAAGGGAATGAAAGAGAAACAAAAAGGATGATTTTGTTTACTCAGCTAATGAAGGAAAACAAGGTTAAAGGAGCTCCTTTGCAGGAAACGCAAAGCAGCAGGATCTTAATTGAAGTAGGTAGGGAGCAGGCTGGCATGACACTGTTTCTACAGGGCTATGCTGTCAGAGTGACATGGGCTTTAATGCAGAGTCCAGTAGTTGTCATTATCACTCAAATGCACAAGGATTTTTATGGTGCAGTGTTATATAGGTGTTAACGCAACTATTTCACTCACTCACTCATTTTCTACCGCTTATCCGAACTACCTCGGGTCACGGGGAGCCTGTGCCTATCTCAGGCTTCATCAGGCATCAAGGCAGGATACACCCTGGACGGAGTGCCAACCCATCGCAGGGTTCACACACACTCTCATTCACTCACGCAATCACACACTATGGACAATTTTCCAGAGATGCCAATCAACCTACCATGCATGTCTTTGGACCAGGGGAGGAAACCGGAGTACCCGGAGGAAACCCCCGAGGCACAGGGAGAACATTCAAACTCCACACACACAAGGCGGTGGCGGGAATCGAAATCCCAACCCTGGAGGTGTGAGGCGAACGTGCTAACCACTAAGCCACCGTGTCCGCAACTATTTCTCATAACAGAAAAAGGGTTCCTTTAGATTTTATTTATTTGTAAAAGGTTAAACACATATCTCTGGAAAATAGTGATACATGATCTCATTCTCCCACCTTGTGGCCATCGGATCCATCACCCTGAACAACGTAAAGTACTTACTGAAGAGAAATGATGGTTGCTGGAAACAATGCTGATATCTGTAAGATTTCTGCAAGAACAGATTAGTGATATGGAAGAAATACAAGCAGCATTGTGTCAACAGTATTCTGTAATGTGTAGCACAGCACTGAATGTCTTCGACACAGTCTGAACAAATGTCTATGATTAACTATAAATAAATAGTTAATAACCAAAGAGTTTTATTTATCAACAGATTGTTAGCATGCATTAATCATGCACACCCCCATTTGTATACAATGAACGTGATGTATTCAAACATTCATTAATCATCGTTAAGAGCTTTATCCTGGTCATATTTGCACTGGTCCAGTGCCTATACCAAGGGTGCATAAACTGGGAGCAAGAATTCACCCTGGATAAATGGGCCATGCCAGTCCATAGGGCAGCATGTGCACAAACACTCACTAGGCCAGAGTCAATCCACCTACTGGCATGTTTTTGAGAGATGAGAGGAAAATCACATGGGCATGAGGAGAGCATGCAAGAAGTGTGGCTCAGGATCAAATTCAGTTAAGCAGCAATATTGCCCACTGCACCATCAGGCTGCCCAGAATACAATTTACATAACTTTATATGATCAAGTTATTCTTGTGTGTAAGGACGTGTGCATATTTACTAGCTCTGATCATGCTTATGCAGTAACTCCCTGTGATTGAAAAGTGTAGTCATGGGTAAACCAATTATGAGGCATTTCCATCCCACTTATTGTCAGTCGTGTCAGCATAACTGACAGGAAATATTGGCTGTGGTGCTCACAACAAGGTGAAGACAAATGACAGATGGTATGTATAGTAAAAACATATCAATGGAATATACTAAATGACCTTGCCTTACTGGAATATTTGGCACATACAGCTTTGCGCAGGAAAGAAGCACAGAAATCTCTTTGCTGAGAGTGGTTCATCAGTCAATTTTGTTTGCACAGTGTAGTTATAGTTGATCTCTGCCAGCAACTCGCAAAACTTTTGAAAAAGCCAAAAAAAGTGCAGAAACTGCATCCTCATGTACACTCAATAGATTAAAATCAAGAATCTGCTGTCAGGTCAGGTCAGGTCTTTTCCAAAACAGCCATGAGATAAATAATGACACGTCTTACATGCATTACTTTTCCAAATACAGCAAAAAAAAAAACACGACAATAGTGAGGGGTTTTTGCTATTGAGTGCATGCACATGGCCATAAAAACACCAACCATATATGGTGATTTAGCGGCATTTCTTTATGTAAATGAGCATGATCATGCATGAGCAAAACAATTTGGCTCAATGTGTGTTGGATTTATTAACATCCATTCCATACAGCTCTGCATACTGTACATGTGTGTGATAAATATTATTTTCTATTGCAGGTGAAGAAGTGAGGTAAATTCTTACACAGAATAAGAACTTGATAAATGAGACCCCGGAGTTCTGCACATACCAAAAGTGCCAACACAAAGTCTGTTATAAATAATAGATCAGGCAGTGCAAAATAAAACAAAACGACAAAATAATTTACATTTAAAAGGATAGATATTAGGGCTTTTTTCTAATAGCTGACTTTTCCTTGTCAAAAATCAAAGTAGTTGGATTGCAGAAATAACACATACTGTTAGTAAGGACTGAGTGCTTGTAAAAGCATTTGGCCAAATTGATATGGGCAGTGAAGTGTTGGCACTGCACACTGCCTGGGAAAACCTTTATCAGCCAACATCTATTACAGGTCCATCAACATGGCCAAAGGCCTGCAGATCTCTGTAACAAGGTAATGCAGCTTTGCAGGTGTTACGTATGTTTTTACCTCATTGTTCCTGGCCTGCTGCAGGCAACAGCTTTACAAGTACTTGATGTGACTCATATCTAGACAGCTTTGAGGCCAAAAAAACAACAACATTTGCATGCTTTAATTAAAGATGTAAAGGAATCCCATTTCTGTGGGTGGATCTTGTGAGATGTTACTGCTAGGCAAACCAAGAACCTTTGAGTATGTCCGGGTGTACGACATACTGGAATAATTAAAATGAGAAAAACCAAACCAGTGTGTGAGGAGGTAGGAGAGAGAGACACTGTGAAAGAGTGTAAACAAAATAAAGAGATGGCAATCACTCGTTCTTATTGCTAATTATCATTAAGTGTAAAATGTCTTATGTGATCGTTCAGAGATGGATGGGCTGCTGCTGCTCCTAGTCTTTGGGTCTTTTATATTCTGTTTCCGTTTCATTTTGAAGGCAAAATGCTATCAAAGACTGCTAATAATGTATATCAGGACTTCATCAGACATTTGTGTTAGTGGAAGAAAATAATAAAGTCCCTCGGTTTTCCTCATGCTTTCTCTCCATCCATCGTGAGAAGAATAACAAACCAAACATATTTGCCATTGGAGGCTTCCTGCTTTTGTTGGCTGGTGCAGAGGGCTGTTGAATGTGAAGCAGAGATATAAGGATATTACAGCTCTGAAGCCACCAGAAGCCTTAACCTCTCTGGGATACAGCTTCTGAGGATTCAAAGAGACAGAAATGCTCAGTTCATGTTGTTTGATCAACATAAAGTAAGCTTTTCTGGCTTTCGTTTCAGCCATGTGTAGACAAAAAAAAATTATAATAATGATGAGAAAAGCTGTGCTGAAAGGTGATTGTAATGATGATTAAGGAGTTATTGGTTTCTCTTCTTCACTACCAATATCCTCCAATCATTAAAGTAACAGGCCAAGTCTTCTTGTAATCATCAGCTAAGAAGAGCACAGCATGCTAGCTTTAACTGAGAGTATTATATTTTTTAAAGTTATGGGAATCGGAGTAGAAGCCACGGGAAGATGAGAATCTCAGTATGGCTTTGGCAAAAATAAGGCATAAGTTGCCAGCCCATTAGGACCCTTCCAAGAGTTTGGCAAGCCCATGATGAATTTCTTCCTCACTTGATTTCTCGGACCCCTAAGGTATAACAGCAAGGGGTATGGATAGATCTTCCTATAAAAGCTCCACAAAAGTGGACTAATAGGTCCAGTCATTCTGGCCACTGTTAACTTTGCTTCTGAAATCAATGTGTACTGCAAATTAGCTGGACGTTTACCAGAATGCATCTCAATGAGGAATCCACAGTCAAAATGATGTGATTATACAGAGATAATTACTTTTGCTAAAGGGAATATTCCTGCTTCCTACTTTCTCAGTCATCTTACCTTTAATAAGGAGTATACTATGATACATCACATTTTTTTCCTTTAATATATATATGTATATATATATATATATATTCCAAAAGAATTTTGAGTCTTTTTTAATGCACAGTTCGTTGATAACTTAAAATGTATAAGAGAAATTGCGTGGATTGGGAAAAAGACTATAGAAGTGTTTTCTTACTGCCAAGCTCTATAAACCAGACTGAAAATACAGCAGATGTCAAAATAGTATACACTCTGAACTATGTGTAGCAGTGCTTTTTGTGTGTGTTAGGAAAGAGATACTGGGGAGCCTCAGGACCCAACAAACCAATTCGTGGGTGTTTTTGTTACTCATATGAGTACAGGAGGTCAGCTATGAACTACATACATCTTGGAGAAATTTCACCTACTGGCAGGAAGGCACTCTCACAATACTCGCACACACGCAAGATTGCATCATTTTGAAGAGAATATTTAAAAACATAAAACCGTAACATTAAAATGCAAAATGAATCAACTCTTGTCAAATGCTGCAAATTTAGAAATTTGTAATTTTCCATAAATATATCTTTTTACCTATCCTATTAGAGGTATATATTATATAGAAAACTAAAAAAAAATCGTTAGATTATCTGTGTAAAATTGTGTAAGTTTATCCCAAAACAGGTAAAATCTGCTTATTCTGAAATATCAGCCTTGCAGCCATAAATTAATTCATTTGTACTGATTTAAAAGGTCATATCAAAACACCAGAGCACAGATAATAAAAGGTTAAAGATATAAATATTATCAATTTAATTTACTTTAATTTAATTTACTTTAATTTAATTTAATTTTAAAAGGTTGAAAAAAGTCTTTTAAAACGCATGTAAAATGGGAATATTAATTATTGTTTCCATTGTATCCACAGGAAAAATGTTTTTGTTTTAAATCTCATTTTTATATATATATATATATATATATATATATATATATATATATATATATATATATATATATATATATGAAAAAATGATATGCATTGTGTCACAGTTTGTACTGTATGCAAGAATAAAAGAAAACATTTCCTGGCAGTGTTAGGAGGAGAAAAACAAAATTAACAGTAAATTAAATTGTTAGTTTAATAAAAATGGTCTGTATTTGAACAATATAAGAGGGTAGGCTTAGCTACATTAACACTTGTCACATATACTAACTCAGAACCTCCAATAATATATTCAACTTCACCTTCTGTCTTTTAAAAAAGTTTCAAAAGTGCTGTATTTATAATTTACACAATGGACCAATCTGCTCAGTTGAATGCAATCCCTGAAAAATGCAAGGCTTGGAAAGGACAATTTTAATCTACTGTATAGCCTTTATGTAAAACTCACCACCTTCTCACTTTCCCAAACTTTTTATTCATGCCATAAAGATAATATTTTTGATAGAGAAGCCATAAATCAGTTATTTGGTTTTGCACCCAATAAGAGAAGAAAGACTGATTAGGTTGTCTGCTAGCATTAAATCATTTGAAATTAAAAAGCCATTGAAATACCAGTATCTTACAACAAGTGTCAGGGTATTACTGTTTATTCTGTTTATCATTTTCATTTCAAACCATATGACTTGGTCAAAGACACCTAGCATCTGACTAACCTTTCGAAATTAAATAGTTTTTACTCAGTGTCCACACATTTCATTGGGTAACACCAGAAAATTTCAAATGTTGTGATAGTCAGAATCATTGACCTTGAAGAACAACCCATGATGCTCTTCAGACATCTGATCTTTTTCTTTTTCTTTTTGTTTTCTTTTAAACATGACAAAAATGTCTCTTGCTATGTTTCAGACTGCATTCTTGGTCTTTGGTCAGAACTTAATACAAGTGGCTTCTTGACAAAAATCATGTGTGATAACGACCCTTTCACCAACATATGATCGTTAAAAAACTTAGACATGCAACAAGACAAGTTTCCTTCAGGAAACAAAGTCAATTACAATGCATTTGTTGTACAGCCTACTGTTAATGAAGTCAGATTATAACATGTTGTTCTGGCCAATGCATGTATACAGTACGTAGCAGACCTGTGGCCACTAGGCATCATAGAAACATGGCCACATCATGAATGGGATGACTGAATCTCTGGATTTATTACTTTAAATAAAGCTGCATGAGGCAAGATTAACATACACATTGATGTGCTACTGCCTTATCCCTCTGCTTACACGTTTTAATATACCATCGACTGAGACTGAACACTTCTATGTTTATTTATGATTCTGTCACACACACCCACACACTCACCCACACTCACACTCACTCACACACACCCGCACTCACCCACACCCACTCACCCACACACTCACCCGCACTCTCACCCACACACACACACTCACTCACACCCACCTGCACTCATCCACACTCACACCCACACACTCACTCACCCACACACTCACCCACCCGCTCACTCACCCACACACCCACTCACTCACTCTCACACACACACTCACTCTCACACACACACACTCACTCTCACACACCCACCCTCACTCACACCCACCCGCACTCACCCACACCCGCACCCGCACTCACCCACACACTCACCCACCCGCTCACTCACCCACACACCCACTCACTCACTCTCACACACACTCACTCTCACACACACACACTCACTCTCACACACCCACCCTCACTCACACCCACCCGCACTCACCCACACCCACACCCGCACCCGCACTCACCCATACCCTCACCCACACCCACACACACACTCACCCACCCACACACACACACTCACCCACTTACACACTGAATTAAATGATCATAAAATAAAACAACATACTATAATAAAAGCAGCATGATGCAAGATTAATAGTCTCACTTTCACCTCTGCATAAAAAAGTGTGATAGAGGAGGTAATATGTACACACATATGTACATCATTACAAAAACCTTCAAGTTTTAAGTCCATAAATAAGGGGATTAAATTCTAAACAGAAGTGAAAACGACCTCTTCTCTGTTTGCACACACAATGCAGCTAAGAGTGAATGCTTAAAGAGGAAGTGATATATCCTCCTACGGTGTGACGCTACTTAAAGCCCCACCTACAGCAATTAGCAGGAACCATTAAGTAGTGAACATGAATAGTAGTGAAAAAACAACCATTACACACAAGTTTTGTTCAAGTTCTTAGAATTTATTTATTTGTAACTAATTTTGTAATATTAAAGACATAAGTGTATACAGTAGCATGTGCAGAAGTGTCACTACGACAAACAACAACAAACCGTTTGCTACCGTTTACTAACTCGTGCTCAGATACAAGCAGCTACTTTAGCTAAAAGTATACAGATGAAGAAAAGTAAGGATTCAGAGGAGCTTCGGGAAGCTCTGGTGTTCTGCTGTGTCATTATTGGTTCAGAACTCATTGTGTTCTTTTATAAAATTAAATAGTAATGCTAATTGTGAGTTTCACTAATAAAGGCAATGGTTTTTTTTCCACAGACATATTTTATGTGTAATAAAGTTGAATTTTAAGGAATCCTGGTTTTATGTTAAGCCTTTAAGTAGTTTATAAACAATGGAAGTAATTTTATGGCGGCCTGAGTTTAAGCACTGTGCTTTGTTCTACACACACACTCACACACACACACACACACACACACTTACACACACACTCACACACACACACACTCACACACACTTACTCACTCACTCACACACACACACTCTCACACATACTCATGGACACTCACACACTCACTCACACACACTCACTCACACACTCTCACACACACATTTACACAAACTCACACACACTCACTCACTCACTCACACACTCACTCACACACACACACACTCACACACACTTACTCACTCACTCACACACACACACACACTCTCACACATACTCATGGACACTCACACACTCACTCACACACACTCACACACACACTCTCACACACACTCACATACACTCACTCACACACACACTTACACAAACTCACACACACACTCACTCACACACTCACACAAACTCACACACACACACTCACTCACACACTCACTCACACACACACTCACTCACTCACACACACACTCACTCACACTCACTCACACACACACACACTCAATCATTCTTACACACACATACACTCACACACTCACACAGACACTCACTTACACTCACTCACTCACACACACTCTCACTCACACACACACACTTACTCACACACTCACAGACACTCACAGACACTCACTCATTCACACACGCACTCACTCACTTAATCACTCATACACACACACTCACTCACACACACTCATTCACACACACTCACACACACACTTACTCACACACACACTCTCACTCACTCACACGTACTCACACTTACTCACACTTACTCACACACACACTCACACTCATTCACACACACACACTCACACACACTCACTCACACACACACACACACACTCACTCACTCACACACTCACTCATTCACTTACTCACTAACACACACACACTCACTCACATACACTCACACACACACTCACACACACACTCACTCATTCACTCACTCACTTACTCAAACACACTCGCACATACACTCACTTACACACACACTCACTCACTCACACACACACTCACACAAACTTACTCACTCACACACACTCACTCACACACACTCACACACACACTCAATCACACACACTCACTCACACACACACTCACTCACTTACTCACACACACTCGCACACACACTCACTCACTCACTTACTCACACACACTCACACACACACTCACTTACACACACTCACTCACACACACTCACTCACTTACTCACACACACTCGCACACACACTCACTTACTCACACACACACACATTCACTCACACACACTCACTCACACACACACTCACTCACTTACTCACACACACTCGCACACACACTCACTCACTCACACACACTTACTCACTCACACACACTCACTCACTTACTCACACACACACACTCACTCACACACACTCACTCACACACACACGTACTCACACACACTCACTTACACACACTCACTCACACACACACTCACTCACTCACTCACTCACACTCACCCACACACACTCACTCTCACACTCACTCACACACACACTCACTCACTCATTCTTACACACACTCACACACACTCACTCACACACACACACTCTCACACACTCACTCACTTACTCACTCATACACACTCACTCACTCTCACACACAAACTCTCACTCACACACTTACTTACACTCACACACACACTCGCTCACACACTCACTCACATAGACACTCACTCACACACACTCGCTCAGACACACACACACTCTCACTCACTCACACACGCACACACTCGCTCAGACACACACACACTCGCTCACACACTCGCACACACACTCACTCACTCACTTACTCACACACACTCACACACACACTCACTCACACACACTCACTCACTTACTCACACACACTCGCACACACACTCACTCACTCACTTACTCACACACACACACACATTCACTCACACACACTCACTCACACACACACTCACTCACTTACTCACACACACTCGCACACACACTCACTCACTCACACACACACACACTCACTCACTCACACACACTCACTCACACACACTTACTCACTCACACACACTCACTCACTTACTCACACACACACACTCACTCACACACACTCACTCACACACACACGTACTCACACACACTCACTTACACACACTCACTCACACACACTCACTCACTCACTCACACTCATCCACACACACTCACTCTCACACTCACTCACACACACACTCACTCACTTACTCAATCACACACACACACACACTTGCTCACTCTCACACTCACACACACTCACTCACTCACACACACTCAATCACACACTCTTACACTCACTCTCTCACACACACACTCACTCACTCACTCTCACACTCACTCACACACACACTCACTCAATCACACACACACACTCGCTCACTCTCACACTCACTCACACACACACACTCACTCACACACACACTCTCATGGACACTCACACACTCACTCACACGCACATACTTACACACACTCACACACACTCACTCACTCACTCACTCACACACTCACTCACACACACACACACACACTCACACACACTTACTCACTCACTCACACACAGACACACATACTCACACATACTCATGGACACTCACACTCATTCACACACACTCACTCACACACTCTCACACACTCACATACACTCACTCACACACACAGACACTCACTCACACTCACTCACTCACTTACTCATTCACATACTCACACTCTCACTCACACACACACACACACTTACTCACACACTCACAGACAATCACAGACACTCACTCACACACACAATCAATCATTCTTACACACACATACACTCATACACACTCACACAGACACTCACTCACTCACTCACTCACTCATTCACACACTCACACACCCACACTCTCACTCACACACACACTTACTCACACACTCACAGACACTCACAGGCACTCACTCATTCACACACACTCACTTAATCACTCATACACACACACTCACTCACACACACTCATTCACTCACTTACACACACACACTCACTCACTTACTCACACACACACACTCACTCACTCACACACACACTCACTCACACACTTACTCACACACACACTCACTCACTCACTTACTCACCCACACACTCACTCACTCACACACACACTCACTCACACACACTTACTCACTCACACACACTCACTCACTTACTTACTCACTCACTCACACACTCACACACACACACCCACTCACACACACTCACACACACTCACTCACTTACTCAAACACACTCGCACACACACTCACTTACTCACACACACACACACACACACTCACTCACTCACACACTTACTCACTCACTCACACACTCACACACACACACTCACTCACACACACTCACTCACTTACTCAAACACACTCGCACACACACTCACTTACTCACACACACACTCACTCACTCACACACTTACTCACTCACACACACTCACACACTCACTCAATCACACACACACTCACTCACATACACACGTACTCAAACTCAATTTCAATGTGAAAATCCTGCACAATTCATTTTATATTGCAACATATTATGTATTGTTTGTTGCATATTTGTTTGTTTTTGAGTTGTCTATGGACCTAAATAATTAAAATGTTATTGAAAAATGTTCCTGACCCCTGTTACAGTAAAGGAAATTCTATAAACTACATTATTTAGACATGAACCTGCTGCACTGCATTATGGAGACTTTATGAGTGCACTGGATAAGTTCAAAGTAGGGAGTATAATGTGTTTTTTTTATTTTATGGATTAAATAACATTTAAGACCTTAATAATATCTTTATAAAAATGTTCTTGAGCTGTAAAATATCCTAATATTTATTCATTATGGAATAAAAATATCAGCATTTTACTGTAAACACATTTTTAGTCAGGTTATGTAAAGTGTTATGAGCTGTTAGATTGAGTGCATTAACATAAATCTACTGTTTGTCTTGGAGTTTTATTTCACTCTCTCCATTGCAATGAGGCAAGATTCAGAACTTTTTGATCAGTTCTGTGTTTACTTTAGGAATGAGCAGGTACACACACTTACCTTTCACTCCACACAGTATGCAGTCCAGCAGTGAGAGGTGACATTTCATTATTACTGTTTTATATATTTTTTTCTCCTCCACAGGAAGAATATGTCAAGCGAGGAAACAAATAGTACGCAATTGATTTCTTTAACAACACAGTATTGTGTGATCTCATTGAAATTAAACTGGTAAGCTTATAGTATATGCAGCTGGAGGCATGCATTTACAGTTTTTCTCATTTGCTAAGACACACTTTCTTTCTTTTTTTAAAGGTATTTCCACCCAAAGGTTTCCTTTGGTAGCTTTTTTTCCAGTATCCATTAGAGTTTGTAAAGTATCATAATTCATATTGATGGATGCATTTTTTTATTTTGTTGTCCATTGTGTAATGTTTGATTGAAAGAATAAATTAATTTGACTACAAGTTGTGGTGTTTGATGGAAATATTTGCTTATGTTGCATGTTTTTAATGTTTTGTGAGTGTTAGAGCATTTTGCTAACAAAATGAGTCAGTTTGGCCATTGAGCTTCAGTTTTATCCTGTGTGTTAACTGTTTTGAAAATGTGATGTCAGAGTGGGCAAATGTGTTTAAGCAATCGAGAAAAACTGTAATGAGGCATGATGGAGGCAATTTACAAAGAAGAAATGTGTAAAAGATGTGCACAATATTTAGTATGTTTGGTGAGGGTGGTTAAATTGTTCATGAAAGCAGTGATGAGTCATAAGAATCTCGAATGAAAACTGAAACGCATATCTGCATAATTCATCTTCAAGTGTTAAAGAAATACAACACAACTGGGCATGCCGCCATACAAAAATAATCAACCACCTGAACCAGAGTTACTGTTACAACCCTAAAAATTTGCCAACACAATTTGTTTTTATCCACTAAAGATAAACTTTCTATGTGTTTCTAGTACATTTTAATGTTTAAGATATATAACACAAGTTAGTTCCTGTTCTGACTTGCATTCTAGCAGCTATAACCTTATACCATCTCCAGCCCCTTGTTTTTCTTTTGCTTTTGTTATTTTGCTCATGTCTGAATTTGTTCTCTCTCTACATCATTATTTGGGGTGCAGCCAGTTTGTAGTCTTGGCCAAATTGTAAGTGGGTAAATTATATTTCCTTCATAGTTTACTATACAGGATGTCCAAAAATGTCAGAAACCAATGAGAGTAAAACTACATACACATACAGTACACCTTGAAAGGATTGGAACAGCAAGGTCAATTTTATTTATTTATTTTTTTGGCTATACACTAAAGACATTTGGGTTTGAGATCCAAAGATGAATATGAAGAAAAATATCAGAATTTCATCTTTTATTTCCCATTTATTAGATGTTATCTAGATGAGAAAATTAGGAAATGAAAGCTGAGATTCTGATCTATCACCTCATATTCATCTTTTTATCTCAAAACCAAATGAACTGACCTTCCTGTTCCTTTGGAGAGGACTGTAATTTTGTATTTTTATTAGTCACAACATATGCTGTACATGTTCACCCTTACACTTAGTGTTAGCCACTGTAACAAGTTTTGGGACACCATATATAATTACCTAACGTCCACTGCAAATCTAAAACAGAATTACATTATTTGAGTTACGGAAAACATCTGTGAAGGTCCAGCCATTTCCAGTGCCACTATACAGGGTAATATAAAGGGGAGCCAGAAGCCTATGCACAGGGACTGGGGGAACAGGCATGGGGACACCCTGAATGGGGTACCAACCCATCACAGGGCACAATCACAGACATTCGCACAAGACAACTTTTAGAGATGCTAATCAGCCTACAACAATGCATGGCTTTGTACTGGGGAGGAATCTTGGAGAACATGCCAAAGTCAGTATTTTCATCATTTCCTGTTCTTTTCTTCCTTTGTTTGATTTTTTTTTTTTTTTTGCCATCTTGCAATAGATTGAATACTGTATGAAAAATAAAAAAGTGTATCTTTAAAAGATGTTCAGGTAATTCAAATATAGTTTATTAATGTGAAAATGTTAATCGATGCTTACACAATAAATTATCACAATGTCAGATTCTTGATATTAATGACAATTACCACATTCATGTTCCCAGTAATTACTTAGATAGATAGATAGATAGATAGATAGATAGATAGATAGATAGATAGATAGATAGATAGATAGATAGATAGATACAGTAGACATGGACATTATGTGAAGGAAGTATGGAAAGTTTAATGCTTTTAATGCTTTCAACTAATTAAAGACCTGTTGTATAAGATTATTATACTGTAAGGTTGATTCAGTGAAATAAAAAGTAAAAAAAAAAAAAGGAAGAAACTTCACATAACTGGAAATGAAACTTTTAAACTTCTCCTTCATGTTGTATTAATGCCACATGCTACCAGAAAACAAGCAATCCACCAAATATTGGTGGAATTGGTGCCACTGTAATGAGTATATATATATATATATATATACATATGTTTTATACATATACATATATCAAATATACATATGTTTTATATATATATGCATGTATGTATGTATGTATGTGCATGTATATTTTGGCACACTTTTACAGAGAAAGACTCCTTCCATAAATGAAAAATAATCATATTCTAAATTATAGGGCTAATTGGATTTTGTCTTATTTGTCTCTGTTTTATTAGGCTTAGTCAGTAAGCAGGAGTGGAAACATGTACCTAACTACATGTACTCAGTTCTTGAATATGTTTTACTGTAACAAGCCACCGCTTATACTACTCACCAGTTTCCAACACCCAGCGGCCCCAGACATCACATTTCCATATGCCCTGAGTCTATCACAGGAAGGCTCTCACAGAATGCTTTTGGATCCTTGCCAGATGGTGGGTGGCATCAGCCTTTAGCATCAGTTGTGTCTGGTTGTTCTGTGTTCCTTCATTAATATAGTATGCATTATTTTACACAGACGAAGCTGCTTGACGTGGAAAAAAATAACAGTAGAAGAGATACCAGTAATAAAACACAAGGTTATTGAGGGACAATGTGAGAAATAAAGATCCTAGCTGCTGTAGAATGGTATTTGAATGGCTATAGTAAACATTACATAACCATTACTTTATATTATACAAAGCTTATTTATTCCATAGTGCTGCTAAATTCTAAATTTTATGATTGGTCAGATGGTGGTAATCTATTATTTTTATTATTTAAAAGCAGTTTTGACAGTAGTGCTTCTGAGGTTTGTATTTATGCACAGGTTCGAGTACCTTATTGTTTCTAGAGCAACTCATTCACAGGAACTTTTCTGAAGGACGCTTATATATGGTTTTGTTATAATCATCCATATGGTAAAGCTTTCTATCAGAAGACTTTTAGTTATCAGTTATAGAAGAAGTCTCAAGTGTCAGCACTTTGTAAGTTCAACCATGGGAGTAAACAGAAGAACATCTTCTGCTTTCTCTGTATTTCTTGTCCTATTAACAGCAAAAAGCAGAAGAAAATAGATGCCAGTGAGGGATTCTGTCTACAGCAGCTATTATCATAAGATAACAGGAACTCATCTTTTTTTTACAGGTTTCACAATATGGATAAAAGTATGTTTTTCATTTGTCAGTGAAAAGTTGTAACAATTGGGAAATTGCTATGGTGTAAGAGGAATAAAACACTTCAGGATGTGCTGTAGAAAAAATAGTCTACTTCAGGTTGGCAAGAGTAACTCTATTTTGTGTCAGGCGGCATCACACTACACTGGACTTAATCATTTTCTTATAAAAGCATGCCCAGTAGTGTTTATTCTTTATTTATATAGCTCTGATTTTACTAAAGGAAAAGAATAAAGTATATACAATACTTGCCAATGATTTCTAAATTACAGGTAGTATACAGTAATACACTACATGGCCAAATGTTTGTGGACACCTGATTATCAAATCACATGTGCTTGTTGAACATCCTGTTTTAGATTTGGTCTCCTTTTTGTTGTTATAATAACCTCCATTTATCTTGGAAGCTGTAGGGCTGTATTCAATCAGCTACAAGAACATTAGTGAAGCCAGGCCGTGATGTTGAGTGAGTAGGTCTGTGGTTCAGACTTTCCAGTTCATTCAAAAGTTGTTCAATGGGGTTAATTTCAAAACCCTATGCAGGCCACTAACGTTCTTCCACATCAATATTGGAATAACCGTGCAGGAAAGGGTTTGTAAAGGGAAATTCACTTTCAGTGCAAAACTGAAAGACACTGTAGACAATTGTATGCCTCCAACTTTGTGGCAACATTTTGATCAGGACCTACATATGGTTTGATTAGGTGTTAACATACCTTTGGCCATACAAATATGGTCTAGACAGATGAAAAAACTATGGAGTCAGTTTCATTCATTCATTCATTCATTCATTCATTCATTCATTCATTCATTTATTTATTCATTCATTCATTCATTTTCAGTAACTGTTTTATCCTGGTCATGGGATCTGGAGTGTATCCCAGAAACACAGGGTGCAAGGAGAGAAGTACACCCTGGATGGGACTCCAGCCTATCAAAGTTTGTTTATTCACTGATCAGTTAATTATTGAGCAGCAGGAACACTCCACCATACAGTTAGACTTGGCACAAGGGAAATATCCTCCTAGCATCCAAAACCCCATGCCTGCATTATCAGTGCAGATTCTGAAACGCTCCTTTCCTGCCGAGTGCCACCACAGCGATTTTCTCTCTACAGCTGCCTCAAAGCCGCCTCTGGCCTCCTTTTAGTCTGCAAACTCGTTAATAGGATGAATAAGAGAGAAGAGTTGCAAGCCATGAAAGCAGGCTAGTTCAATTTGGGCCAAGGAGGCTGAACACGAACTGCTGAAGGGCGGAAGAATGGATACTGATAGAGAAAGATGTCGCTCTGAGCCATAAAATCTAACGCAATAAATTACCAACAATGCAATAAACGATTTCCAGTGGACATTTTTTTTAAAAACTAATAACCATCTTTTCCAGCACCAGGAAAAAATGGCAGAAGCAAAAAGGATCAAATTCAAGCTATCAAGTGAAATGTCATATATTTTTCCTATGGTTCTTAAAATGTTTACTTGGACAGAAAAGGAGTCAGAGTAATAGTTAACAAACAGCAGCTGGGAAAGCAGGCTAAACATCCATGGACTGTATTTCTACACTTCTACATAGCACTTTATAAAAATGGACTATCTGTGATGTTGGCATTGAGCTCCTCACATTTTGCCAGGGGTCAATAACATATCCGCTCTGTGACCAAAAACACTGATGTTTGTGGCACCACTTATTCTGAGCAGGAGAAAAACTAATGATGTGACCCATTACTAGCCAATTAGTCAGCATAAGCAGACATTTTTACTTGTTACAAGTCATTTCAGAAAGTCCTTCCTCCTGCTCTCAGGAATCTTACATTTACATTTACAGCATTTGGCAGACTCCCTTATCCAGAGCGACGTACAAAAGTGCTTTTACTGTAAATCTCTATCGATGAATACATTAACACTGGTTCACTAAGTTACAGACTTAGGATTCCATCAAACTAAAACTTTTTTTTAAATATACACATTATACAAAAAGTGAAAATAAGAGCTAGTTTAAGTGTTTCAGAAAGAGATAGGTCTTCACTCGTTGTTTGAAACCAGTGACTCCACCAGGTTCATTCCACCACCTCGGTGCCAGAACAGAAACGAGTCTTGCTGTATACCTTCCTCTCCTGCCCCAAGACATGGTGGGACCAGTCAAGCAATGCAAGGAGTGATAAGAGCTTTGAGGTAAGAGGGAGATGGTCCATTTTTGGCTTTGTAGGCAAGCATCAGTGTTTTGAATCTGATGCGTGCATCTACCAGAAGTCAGTGGAGGGAGCACAGCAGTGGGGTGGTGTGTGAGAACTTAGGCAGCTGCATTTTGGAGCATTCGCAGAGGACAAATTGAGTTTATATGTAGGACCTAAATAGGTAGAACCATCTAGCCCAGGCTGGGTTTGCTGATGTGTTTGTACAGGAGGCAGAAATGAATGTAAAGAATTTGGATTCTAAATTATAAACTGGTAGTTTCAGCTAACATCTGTTAAATCTGATCTAAAACTGATCTTTTAATTTTTCACTGGTCAGCATGGTTGTCATTGCTGCCTCACAGTTGCAGATTCCCTGATTCAATGTTGAGCTCAGGATACTTCACTGTCAGTGCATTTTCATATCTTCTCCTTGCATCTATTTGGGTTTTCTCTCAAAAACGTGGCAGTAAAGCTACAGTATGTCCACACAAGAATACACATTTTATCACTGCAAATCTCTAGTCGTCGTTCTACGACATCACAAGCAGGAGTTGCTACTTCTGGTTGCCAAAGTAATAATGTTTATCCATGGATGTAACTTTCCAACTGACAACAAATCAGTTTTCTTTCTATTAAAATTAAACATTGTGGATGGACAGTGTTTCTGTATAGAATTCACCAGTGTGAATATGTGCATCATATCGTACGAGACGCAGTTTGAACATCTAATATATTAAATATAGTCCAATCTATCTAATATGTCCTATTCTAAAATATTACATTAAACCAAATATAAAATTAAACAGATTTTTTAATCATTTTACTAATTTTAAGCTTGAAATTCCCATTTATTCCCAGAAAGAAACAAAATGAATTGGCAATAAAATTAAAATTACTAAAAATATTTAATATTATAATTTCATATTTGTAATATCATAAATTAGATCAATTTGACTGAATAGTCAAGATAATATTTAAGATATTTTCACTTGATGTCCTTTCTTGCACTGTGAGTCAGATTGTTTCTTTGCATGTGTTTTTAATATCTGTGATGTGGCATATAAAATATATAAATGTACATTTGGGTTTTTTTTTTTTTTTAAATCAAAGGTTTAAAACCAAACAATTCTTCCACAAAATGATGTGTCCTTTACATACAAACATTCAGAGGCAATCCACAAAGAGATGAAACATGTTAAGTATCAGTGGATCAAGAACTTGATTCAAATTGTTCAAAGTTTTTATTTATCCTTATATATATTATATTACATTCAGTGTAAATTATAACATTATCGTGAAAATCACTGTTGAGAGAAAAAAGTAAAGTACAGGAACATATTCTATTAAATTCTCAGTTTGATCATGGTTTAAAATCACTTCTTCAAAGTGCTGATATTAAACGAACCCTGTACATCTTGGAAAATACATAATTTACAAATAATTTTTTCCTGCATGATAATAAATCATAATAAATCGAGAGGCCTTTATAAGGATGCCAGTTTTACATACAAAATAAGACCTTCGAGTGATATATCACAACAATGAACATAATAAATAAGGCGCAAAATAAATACCTAGTTGACAAAATCTAGTTGACAAAGTGTCTGTTCAGAGGATGTGTTTCTTACATACAGTCTCATGAATGATTTTTCCATCAAGTGCCATTTATTCTCCTTTATCTCATCTTGTACTTGTTAATTAATTACCCGTGCTTTTGCCATTACGGCATTTACCTTGAAAGGTTCTATGCCCATTAACAGATGACGGTTGAGAAACATGTAGAGGAAAGTTGCTTGTCTGTTCAAACATGCATTTAGAGTTCAAGTTCTGTCGTAATGGTATCACTAAAAGCAAATGTTCAAAGGAAGTGCAGTCTCTGTTCTTGCAAGGTCATTCTTAAATCACGTAAGAAGCATGTTCCAGTTTCACAGAGAGATGATATTGAGATCACAGCAAGGTGATGGTGAGAGCATGCTAAATCTCTCTCTCTGCTGTACAAGTAGGGCTGAGAGGGGGGAGAGAGTGAAAGAAAAAGAGAGAGAGTGAAAGAAAGAAAAGAGAGAGAGAGAGAGAGAGAGAGAGAGAGAGAGAGAGAGAGAGAGAGAGAGAGAGCGAGCGTACTGGCGCTCCCAGCAGATTGCTGTAAGTGGAGCAGCAGACCTCCGGGAGCAGACCTGCTGGATAGATAGAAGTGAGTTTCTTCAGGGTTTCCTTCCCCTCTGAATGCCCTTCGATGCTCATTGGTCCGAAGTGCAAAGCTGTCCCAACATTGGACAAAAAAAAAAATTATATTATAAAAACCAAGCTCCTTGTACAGAGTGTAGATATTTGTACATTTATCTAAATCATCACAGAATGTCAATCCATTTTTTTAACAAATAACTTAAATATAGCTCTTATGCACCATTTTTCAAGTGAAATTTAGTGTGCTGTATTTATTTATTTATCTATTATAAATATGACGATTGCTGTAGTGGGAGCCGACCGTTATTACATGTAAGAAGTGCGAGTCGCGTCATGAGTCGAGCTTTTTTTGTAAAATGAACTCGCCTGGTTTCTATTTATAGACGTGGTGATCACTAGAAGCTGTCACTGCTTCTTATTAAAATACTGTAAACGCTATTTCTAAGCAACTGTACAAAAAGGCTCAGGTATGATTTCGGTTTATGGAATGTAAAAAAGTAGCAAAGTAGCATGCAATTAGTAAAGGTTAATGAGAGAAAGAATCATTTCCAACTAGCAGCAAGAGCTTAAAATCCCCCAGAGGATAAGAGTTGGCAACATGTGAATGGGCCACATTTGTTGGTGCAAAAAAGATGCTGGTGGGTAAATTACAAATGTGTGCATTCCATACACACCGATCTCTAACACAACAGATGTGCAGATGAAGCATCAATTTGATATAAGACACGAGTGCTTGTCGTTAAGATCTTTCAAGTCTGGTATGCTCTCTAAGTTTTTTCTTTTCTTTGCCGATCAGAGGTAAGTGGAGATGCTAGGATTAAATACACACAGATAGACAATATCACTGGTACCATTACTACACAGATTTTAAATACAAAAGACAAATAAAAAATAGATAAATACAGAATGATCTCCCATGTCAGTCTTTCAGCAGTAAGCAGTGAGTCAGTGAACTGGTGTCAGACCCACTATTCTGCCATACTGCCCTTGTCACACAACTGCGTAATGAAGTCTACTTGTGCAGGTCAAGCGGGGTCAATAGAGGATTGATGGCATTTTTAAGATAGCTGCAGAAGCTAGATTGGGGCTCTGTCCAAACCAGCCAGAGGTCAAACAGCTGCTGAGGCAGAGGGATTGATGATTAGTGCAGAAGTCTAATTTAAAGTGTGTTTGTAGTTTGTGTGTGTGTGTGTATGTATGTGTGTGTGTCTGTTTTCATGCATCCTGCTGGCCAAGAGCCTGCAACTCAGTCGTGTAGAGCGAGTGCTGGAGGAAGACGTTCTTGCGGCTGTACATGTGCAGAGAGAGCGGCCCGCGTGGCGGCTGGCCCAGACGACCGCTGAATGAGGAGTGTGGCCTTGCCATGGTGAGTCTCTCGCTGTCTGAGGACAGGCTGCAAGTGCTGCCACTCACTACGGCACGAGGGATCTGAGAGGGCCCCGGATGGTCTAGCTTTCGCGGTGTAGTTGCCTCAGAAGATGATGAGTATGTCTGTTCGGACCTCCTCTGTAGTGCAGCAGGATCTCGAATGCCTGTTCCTCCACTATGACGCTCTTCTCCCAAACTGGACAGTCGGGCTGACCTTCGCTCCCTTGGAAGACTGCTGCTGCTATTGCCTATGGCTCGACTTGGATGGACAGCCTGTTGACAGAGAAGGGGAAAAAATAACAAATAAATCAGGAAAACAGGTTGAGTGTACATCGGACAATTTATTAAAAAGCAATGGAATAAACTAGTGACAGGACATATGACAAGTAGACACTAATTATGAGGCTTAATGCATAATGATGCTTCTTAACTAACGTGTAGAAAGGTGTTAAATGTGTTAATCAAAAGGAGGTTTGCTCATGGTTTAAGTTCAATGAATGGACTGTTAAACAGGAAAACAAGAACAAAGTGAGACTTTAAGACTAAGAACAAATTAGGGCACTTAATTCAACAACACCTTGATCAAACTCGCTCAGACTCCTGGATCCTCTTTAATTGATTTTTGACCAACTGATGCATCTTTGTGGAATAGCTAGCTATGTCTGGGATGTAGCAGAATAAAAGGAAAAAGTCACAGCAGAGATGAAGCCACCTGTTCATTTCTTTCCCCCCACAAAACACAGCCTCACTTCCACACAGCCCATTACTTATGATGCTAATGAGCAGAGCACCTATAAACGAAGCCATTAGCTAAAGGCTTCAATGTTTTGACTAAATACCACCCACAACTCAGCGTGTAATCCCAGCTGAGTTTACAGCTAAAATGCAATAAAATAAACTGCAATGAGTGTAAATTTGACTGTTCCCTTGGGTTGAGGGAGAGAGTTGATTAAACGTGATGTTGCTTAACTAATGTGAAAAGTGGAAAGTGGTGAGGGGAAACTGAAAGCAGACAAGGGTAAAAAAATATATATATATAAAGCAAGTACATGTCTACAGTTTGGTAGAAACTGAACAGCTTGTATGCACACCAAGATAAAAGGACACGGACATCCATTTTGTAAAATATATGATGGAAAGGCAGAGATCAACATAGGGGCGGATGTGGACCAAGTTTACTTCTCTTCAACTGCATCTCAAGCACATGCCTCCACATGCACTCAGTCTCTCAAAATCAGGGACATAAAAGCATCTGAGACAGAAGTTTGATGCTTTGGAAAAAGGCCAGAAACCTTTACACACACACACACACACACCTCACTACACGTGCAGAGTCCTGATGTTGAAAACAGGATACTGGTGTAAATCATTGTGATTTAACAGCCTAATCCATTTGTGTCTTTATTAGCCTGTAATAAAAACCAGTCTGGTGATAATTGTACACTTCCACTAAAAGCCCCTCAGGCTGATTACACCCACTGGGCAGAGAGAAGTACCATAGTCTTTCACCACACTATAAAGTACATATACACATACTTATAAATCCAGCACTTGGATATCAAGCCTTTGTATTATTCCACATAAACCTATGTTCACACATGCAGTGATTTTATCGCTGTGAGTCGCCAGTCACTGTACTATGAAGTCGCCAGTTGGTTGCCATAGTAATAACATTTATCAAGTGTGTGCTGCAACTAGAATTTCAAATCAGTTTTCTTGCTAGTAAAATGAAACATCCTGGAGGGAGATATATACACAAGATGAAGGAAAAGCAGCATGTGTACTCTACTGTTTTCTCTACCGTCCCTAGATGCTACACCACGTCGCAACGTATTTGCATAATGTTAAACATTTCTCAACTTTCTCACATTGCTGGACACGCCCACATCAAGTCACTGACAGTTGCTGTTGCTCATGTTGCAAGATGTCTCCAGCTCTCATTAAAAATGAATAGTCTCTGGTCGTAGCACAAGAAGAAGAAGAATGCCTTTATTTGTCTCAGTGAAATTCTGTTCAGAGCATAACAGAGTGCAGGGTCAGCCATGGAGTTTAGTAATCTTGCTCATGTGGTCCAGCAATGGGAGCTTGTTGGTGCTGGGGCTTGAACGCTTGACGATCTGAGCAGTAACCCAGAGGATATCCCCTGACCCACCACTGCCCCTGAGAGGCAGGGTCTGCAGAGGCAGGAATATTTCTCAGAGAAGTGATCTCAAATCAATAAAAGCATGAAAAGAACACCCACTGTCAGGTTTAGATAACGACACTTCTAACACAGAGTGTGCCATTTTCTAGGCCTCCTGACTAAGGTAGTGCTTTAAATGATAAATGCGCCATCATCAGTGTTTTCACTGAGACAAGTAGGAAATAAAGCCATTAGCTCCCGTTTGGAGCTCAGTAGCCACCTATCTTTTATCACTGTCTCCCAAATGTCAGAGGAAGAGTAGACGTGTGCTCAGGCAGCACGGAGGGAAGAGACACAGTTTGCCTGCGGCTGCTGCAGAGCTAGACGTCTAACGTTGTGAAGCGGACGCGTCTTCAGATGATAGAAGAGCTGACAGAGAAAAGGAGAGAGTATGGAAAACTCCCACAGGCTACTCTGTGCACTAAAAGACCTTACAATCATATGCTCAGGCCAAAGGCCGCTTTTTAACCTGCCACTGCACACAAGGACAAATAGAGTGTGTCTACCACAGGGACAATGAGTTTGTATTGGGTGGAAGAAGAAGATTTCAGTTCCTATTCATGATTCACTCTGCTTTAACTACTGTCAACAACTATTCCTTTTATTTTACACACACCCACTCGCATTTGTCTTACTCCCCTTGTGAGGAGCTTTGATTGACGTAATTATGAATTCAGCTAATGAATGCTATGCCTACACCTAAGCCTAACGCTAACCTTAACCAAAAGGAAATCAGCTAAATGTCCCCATGAGATTTAAACAGTCAGATATTGCATTTCTGTTAACTACGGTTGTAACAACTATTTGAGTTACTGTAGCCTTCTTGTCAGCTTGAACTCATCTGGCCATTCTCCTTTGACCTCTCTAATCAGCAACGGATTTTGCATGCAGAATTCTATAGACTATAAATTCTATAGACTGCTGTGAATGAACATACAGTACAGTTACGGCATTTGGAAGACGTAGGATATAATTACTTATAAACACTTTTTTACATATACACCTAAAACAAACAGCAAAAATAAAACAAACTAATTTAAGTGTTTCAAAAGAGGTAGGGGGGGCACGGTGGCTTAGTGGTTAGCACGTTCGCCTCACACCTCCAGGGTTGGGGGTTCGATTCCCGCCTCCGCCTTGTGTGTGTGGAGTTTGCATGTTCTCCCCGTGCCTCGGGGGTTTCCTCTGGGTACTCCGGTTTCCTCCCCCGGTCCAAAGACATGCATGGTAGGTTGATTGGCATATCTGGAAAATTGTCCGTAGTGTGTGATTGCGTGAGTGAATGAGAGTGTGTGTGTGTGTGTGGACTGTGATGGGTTGGCACTCCGTCCAGGGTGTATCCTGCCTTGATGCCCGATGACGCCTGAGATAGGCACAGGCTCCCCGTGACCCGAGGTAGTTCGGATAAGCGGTAGAAAATGAATGAATGAATGAAAAGAGGTAGGTCTTCACCTGTCGTCTGAAGATAGCAAGTGACTTAGCTGTTTGGACATCTAGGGGAGGTGCATTCCACCACCTCAGTGCCACAACAGAAACGAGTCTTGCTGTATACCTACCTCTTTCCCGGAGACATGGTGGGACCATTCGAGCAGTGCTAGGAGTTCAGATTTTATCAGCTTTGAGGTAAGAGGGAGATGGTCCATTTTTGGCTTTGTAGACAAGCATCAGTGTTTTGAATCTGATGTGTGCATCTACCAGAAGCCAGTGGAGGGAGCACAGCAGTGGGGTGGTGTGTGAGAACTTAGGCAGATTGAAAACACGTTGTGCAGCTGCATTATGGATCATTTGCAGAGGACTAATTGTGTTCAAAGGTAGACCTGCCAGCAGTGAGTTGTAGTCGCCCAGTCTCAAAATGAAAAGAGACTGAACAAGTACCTAAGCCTCTGTGGATGAAAATGGCTGAATCCTTCTGATGTTATAGAGAAGAAACCGACATGAGCGTGTCACATAAGCAACATGCAAGGGAAGGACAGTTGATTGTCCATGGTTACCCAAAGTTACCGTTACTTTGTGACCGAAGGTGAGATCAGATTGTTGTGTAGGGATATTGCAAGATCTGTCATCCAAGATCAGAGCAGAAGCCATGGTGTGTGTGTGTGTGTGTGTGTGTGTGTGTGTGTGTGTGTGTGTGTGTGTGTGTATATATATATATATATATATATATATATATATATATATATATATATATATATATATATATATATATATATATATATATATACATACATATACAGGGTTCCCACTCTTTTTCAGAGATCATTTTCCAGGACTTTTCCAGGACATTTCAAATTTAGCAAAAAAAGACAAGGATCACAGATTCAGAGCCTAAAGTAACATGTTCTTCTCTCCAGAAGTCTTAAAAACAACGTACACTTTATGGCTATTACTTAACTATACTTTTAAAGACAATTTGTCATGTGAATGAAATTTCAACATTTATAGAATAAAAAGACCGCACATATTAATACCCTTTCCTTTCTCAGGCCAATCCCGTCATGCATGCTTTAGTTTGATGTGCATTCCCTTTGCACATGATATTCAGATTAACAAGGTTAATATAACCTGCTTACTGTCACCATTTGCTGAAAACATTCGAGCACTTAAACCATTCCTAGCACCTGAAACCCCAACACAAGACAGCGTCATCTGTCACAGCGAGATTAAACAGCATAAGAAAAAACTCTGCATCCCTGAACAGAGCGTTTTCTGTTACTAACTTTAATTGTTTTGACCAGTTGTAAACTGTTCTTTAAATGATCAAGAACATTTAAAAATAATAATTTTCCAGGACAAAAAGATTTTTTTCCAGGACAATTTATGTTTTCTCTCATTTTCCATGTGTTTTCCAGGACTGGAACATTGGTCATTAATTTTCCAGGATTTCCAGGTTTTCCAGGACGCGTGGGAACCCTGATATACACATACACACACACACACATCATGATCTCTTGATCATACCAGAAAATCAAGAGTTTCTAAAATACTCAAACCAGCACATCTGGCTAGGACTTCACATGTAGCTAAAAATGAGTGAGATCAGAATTTCCCCATTCTAATGCTTGAGGTCAACATGTGCTTTGCAACAGTCTGATCACATCTAGGTCATTCATTTATCTGTGTGCAACACCTGATTTCTGGTCAGGATCCCGGTCGTCTATCCAGCAAACAGTGGAGTGAGGTGGGAATACAGCTGTGAAGACATCCTGGATGGGGCACTGATCCATCATGAGGTATAACAGACATACATTCTTACAGTCACACCTAAAGACAATTTGGTACAGTCAACCCACCTACCACCATGTTTTTGTTGTTGATTTTTTTTTTTGGGTGGTGGAGATGGCAAAAAAAAAAAAAGAAGAAGAAGAAACACACATACACAAAAAAATCTCATCGACCAAACTCAGGTATAAATCAGGGATTCTGAAGGCAGTTCAGCAGTCTTTGGTGTCTGAAGAAACTGCCGTTCCCACCCCAATAATAACACCCTCTTTAAAAGCCCCTCAAATCAGTTTCCTGTGCCATCTTAATCCAAAATCAAGATATCTCCATGTGTCTGAGTGTGTGTGCATGCGTGTGTGATTTCAGCTGGGTAACAACCTTTTTTGTGCCCTTTGAAATTAGACCTCTGCTCTGCAATATTTTAAATGACGACAGCTGAAAGTAATATAAATATTCTTATTTTATTTTGAAAGGATGCACAGCAATAGCTCAAATTAGCCTAACCTTTTCATTGAGGCCCTGCATAAATAGTCGCCTTTATTAGTCATACCTAGAATTATATCTCATTTCAACGCCAGGGTCACTGCAGGTCTCCACCAATGCAATTTTCACTCTTTCTGGAACACATAAATGTCTCCCACCAGGTATCTCAGCAGGTCATTTATCAGAGGTTTGGGTTTTTTTCTGTTCACAGGAGTGGAATTTTCACAAAGGTTCTGTTAAAGTCAGCGGTGCATCTGAAAATGAACTACATTATGACACAGTGCTACAGCACAGGGAGAGTACAAAGAGATGTGAGGGTGAGAAGCAAGCTAAATGGTAGAGAGATCAAAAGATGGGTGAAAACTGAAAGGAACATAAAAGTAAAGTAGTGTGCGGATAACAAAGGAATGACAACAATGTGTGTATGTGTGTGTCAGGGGTGTTCCACACATCACATTATGTAGCAAACTGTAGCAAGCATAAAAAGGTTCTTCAGGGGTTCTTTGATGGTTCACAGGATAATTAAGGTTCTTAGCTTTCAAAAAACTATTACATTTCGAAACACTTTATGGACCTGAATTGAAAGGTCCATAAGGTCTCCTTATCATAAACATAACACTTCCATAAAGCTTTGCTTTGCGGAGTGTCCAGGCTATGGTTGTCCTGTGAACACCTCCTCTTGTGTAAGCTGTGGATCACTTCAGCTCCTTCAGAGTTGGCCTGCGGGTCGCGTCTCCTGACTAATGACCTCCTTAGCTGGTCGGTAACTTTTGGTAGATGGTCTCCTTTAGGCATGGTTGTACCACATCCTTTCCATGTTTAAATAATGCATTTAAAGAATTTTTTGTTCATAAATTAACAAACAATATTGAACCCTGCATTACCCTCCTGCTAATTGTGTAGCTCCATGACATATAATTCCAATTAAGTCCACTTCAGTACAAAATGTGTGTGTGTGTGTGTGTGTGTGTGTGTGAATATTTCTCCTAAGCATCATACAAGGATGGAATGACAGAAATGGATTTTTGCCAGGCTTGTTCACAGAGACCTGATGGCGCTTTGATTTGAAAATGCAGTGTAGAAGAGTGAACATCAAAGCCCTTCCTCCTACTACTGCCTCCCTCAAATAGCCATCAGCTTTGTGGGAAGATAAGGTGCTTTACAGTGCTTGTCTTGTTCTCTCTGACAGGACAGGCACTGGGTAGACAATAGGGGATATGTATATCAAAAAAAAAAGAGGAAAGATGCAGATAAAAGCGGTATAAATTGAGATTCTATCACGCATTGTGGCAGATGTCTTCTCTGGCTCATGAAGCCTGTTTTAAAGACTGTCAGCTCCACTATGGTAAGGGAAGAGTGTTCTAAGGATCATGTCAGAAAAATGCATCACATGTCATATGGGATTTTACAAGCAAAAATTACAAAGCAGTGGATGGAACACAGCTGGGTGCCACAGCATCCTTAACAAACAATTGCAGATGTTTTTTATGCCAACAGCAAAGCTATTGCAGGCAGCTCTTTTTCGCAGGAAAGTGCAGCAAAAGAAAATAAGCCAAACTGCTAGATAGCATTCAAAGATGCACATCCCATCCGCAACCTGGCGTATGGTATAATTTGCAGGCAGAGGTAGAACATGAAACACAGAGCCAAATGCTTGAGTGCCCTCAGGCTGTGAGGTTTGTGTAGCTCCGCTCGGCTCCCTTCCATTTGCTTGGGTGCTAGTGTAAGGAGAGCAAAGCAGTCAGCCTCTTGCAGCTGTTATTACTGCACTCGGGCTGAAGTAAGTGCAATGGCTGAGGCTACAGACAGTTATGTCAGGCTTAAAAACAACACAAGGATACAAAGCTTACCAGCCTGGGCATCTTTCTCTGTAACCCACTGTGCAGCTTCAGGTGCCCTCCAAATCTAGGCCTTATGTCAACAACTGGAGCAGCGCTCGTTTACTGAGTCAACACTATGAAGAAGGCAATGCATTTTTGAGAGCGAGCCTGGTGCTAGCTGGTGCAATACAAAGAAACTTTTTGCAAAGTCAAGGTCTGCAGAAGAAATTTCTGCAATGAATCTTTGATAAGGCAATTAGTGTTTGAATTATTAAAGCTTTCAGAGACACAAAACATCAACTGTTCATAGCCTTACGTTTATGAATTCCTTATATTGATTAAGTTGCCATTGACAAAGTATTGGAGTGAGTACCACTGACACCCCACAGCTCCAGGATCCCTGGCTGGACCTGAGCTTGGGGTACTATCTACTGTATGCAGAGTTTCACAGGTTCTCATTGTGTTCATTTCAGTTTCCTTGTAAAACCAAGCCAGAATGAAGATTAGCTACACTAAATTGTCCCCTGGGTATGATTGAGGATATTAGTGTGTGTGTGTGTGTGTGTGTGTGTGTGTGTGTGCGTGCGTGCGTGCGTGCGTGCGTGCGTGTGTGCATATTTCTCTGAACTAGACTGGCATTGCCTTGCTGTATGTATCCCTGCTTCACACCCAGTGTTCCCAGCATAAGCTCTAGATCTACCATGACTCCACCATGATAACAGGATATATACTATACTTATATAGACTTTTGTTGAAATCATTTTAGGTCATGGCTTTACAATTAAAACCACAGCTGTGTGCTTGTCTTTGCATCTATGGATGGCCAAGTCATCAATGGATGGCCAAGTCATCAGAGAGGCTCTGCTGTCAGAAGCTCAGCCAGGTCTTTCTTTTTACTTTTCTATTTTTTTTTTTAGAGTACTAAAGGGCTTGCCTAGTTTATAGCAACTCATTTTTCACCCTAGCACATCCTCTAGAGAGACATCCTTTCTTTAGCACTTGCTACCAGGCTATTCGGGCCAGTATAATACCTGTAATGATGATGCTTTTCTCAATCCATCACAGCCACTCGTATCCTTTACATTGTCTGAGGATATATCAGACCTTATTTTTTAGTACGTTGGGTCATGCCCGAGCATTTCTTTTAATAAGGTGGCACAACTGGCTAACTACCATAATGTGAATTATTCAACACTCGGACACAACAATCCTCCACATGACCATAAAAATAAAGTATAAGAAATACAAGGAGAGTATGAGGGGAACAGTGTGTCCTTCACAGGGCCCTTGAGTGTCATTGTTACATGTCATGTAGCTCTGAGTAACGGAGTGAGCAAAGGAATGCTCGGCTGTACCGTTGGCAGGGATGCGTCTACCTCGCCTTAGGGAATTTCTGGCCAGGGTCTTCCTCTGATACACATGTCATTCTCTGTCCACACAAGCCCATGTTAATTACAACTACTATAGATAGTGACAGCTCATAGAGAAGCCGAGAAAAAGTGAAGGCAAGAGAAAAAAGAAGAAGAGCAAGAGACTGATTGCTCATAATCCGGTGGTGGCTGATGATAAGGGACACGACCTGCCAGATGAAGGTAATGTCACAATAAATATTAAGCAGTTAAAGTAAACTATGCAAGCAAAGCATTTTGACACCGCCACCTAGTCTGGAATAAAACCACAAGTTTCTTTTCTCCTGATAAATCTGTAAAATATTGATATTCATATATCAACAGAGCCTGTACAATTAAGTTATTTCTGAGTCAATAAGTCAAGAACTATAATGATTTAATTTCAGTTTCCTGGTTTAAAATATTCCTAACTCACTGACTAGGTAGTAAAAACTGCAACAATACTACAAGCCCTGCTTATTTATATAATAGCATAGAACAAATCAAAAAAAGGTTCTCTGAAACAAAATATCCCTAAAGAAAATGTACATTTTAACAAGAATTTGTGCTTAATAGAATACATTTGATACGAAAAGCGATTAGAGAATAATTCTGAACAGTAATATGAAATTAGAATACACACCGATTTAGATGAACAGAGAATACATCGAAATGATAGTGATTGTGGATATGAACAGATAAGCAAAAGACAAACATTTGTTTTTAAATTACATTCTTAAATTAAATTCTTTACATTACTCAGCAACTGCATACTGGTGTGTGAAGTAGTTATATGGATGCATTTGACCTGTGTGTGTGTGTGTGTGTGTGTGTATTGGTGCTAGCATACCTACTACCATGTCTGAAATCTGATTTTGTCTCTGATGCACATGGTGTAAATCCTTTGTAGATGTTCTGCCCCATCTTAAAAATCTACAGGAAATTTTTGAGGAATCATTGTGGTTGTGGCAAAACATTCCCAAAACTATACACCTCAAGGCGATTCAGTATCTAAAGACTATTTCGAATATGTAATTAACGTTCTACGTGTTGCCTTTTCTCCCATTTATGCTGGGGTAAACTGTGCTAGATCAGATTCAGAGAGCCAGGGGTCCTCTCAGCATCTGACAGATGAAAAATTTAAAAGTGCATGCCAAAAGGAAAAGCAGAAGCCAATTTACTGACATACCATTCATCTCAAACTGAAAGCAAGCATGCACAGAATGTCCAATAAAATTATTGAATTTCACGCATACGGTGCTGCTGCTGCTGCTACCTCAGTACGTTCATAACCAGAATATGGAGGAAAATGCTCAGACTGCACCTGTCCTACTTTAGCTTGACTAATAAACTTAAAATGTCCTGAATCTGTCCACTAGTGGGTGAGGAGGACAGCGGTAAACAGGAGCAAGTCCCTTGGCTGACACTGACCGTGTGCCACTACACAGTGATGGATACGCAACCTCATCCCTGGACCCTGGTCAGACTTAGAAGGCACCCTGAGACCTGCTGAAATAAACATGCACCCCTACGTTCTCTCTCTCTCTCTCTCTCTCTCTCTCACACACACACACACACACACACACACACACACACACACACACACACACACAGTAAAAGTTTTAAATTCTAGTTTAGAATCTGTTTTCAATCACTGTGCACATTACATGAGCTGTCTGATTTAGTTTTCTATTAATGTTTAATCTTATTAACACATTTAATTAAGTTTTAGCACTCATGTTTACTTTCTAAATAAAAATCACATCTCCTAAAAGCAAATTAACATAAATTTTCTTTAGTTGTTCACTTGTAGGTGTGCTTAAAAGGTTCAATGTCAAACCCTAGAACAGTGTTTCCTTATCTGGAAGGGTTTCAAGTGAGAAATCTTCTAAGAAGCTCAAAACCAGTTTGAAAATCTAATGCCAACATCTACCCACCCAGCTTATGGTTTATATTAAGTTATACTACTAAATTTGAATAATGATGCTGCTACAAGATTTCTTTTTACAATACTGTCCAAACTCTTTCCAAACTGTCAGTGTGATGCAGAGGCCTCATAACTCAAATGTCTATAAAGGTCCAGTCTTTCTAGCAAAGTCCTTTGGAATGTCCTTTGAAAATGAACTCAAGACAAAGGTAACAGTGCTAGAGTTCTGAACACATTTTACCATGCATCTGTTTTATATAACAATGTTGCTTAGGTGAGCAAAAATAGTTTAATATACTATGTAGAGCAGCGTGGACAAGCAGAGTAATCATTTTAGCTTCTCCTGAAAAGTTCTATATGTGATTCACTACATGGATAATATACGGGATTACACACCCACATACTGCTGCCTTGATATATAATGTGTTACATTTTCGTTTGATGTTACTGGGAAAAAGAACTGGCTGACTGTGAGTCACTGGTACATGATGTTTCAGAATGTAGAAAGTCTGAACTGACCCTGTCAGGAAAAAGAAGAGGTCTAAGATAGCTGTGATCCCTGTCACACTCCTCTGTGTCCAAAGCCTGTCTGTCTGTCTGTATGTCTCTGTCTTGCTCACACACACACACACACGCGCTTATACAGCAATCCTTTTCCCCTATCATACTCGTGCTGCAATCTGCAGTCCAAAGGATAATGGAGCTCTAATTAATTTCTAAATCCAGCCTATTCTCAAAGACGAACCAAGCTCAAATCTCCCTTTTGATGAATATGCTGATTGCGGTGGTATTCAATTAAGATGTCCCAAAAAAACCATCAATGCTTTCTAGTCGGTAAATCATTGTGTAAGTACTGCACATCATCTTTGTTCCAGATTCCTTTCTCCCTTTATGTCAGTCAGACCTAATGGGTTCTTGATTTGTTTGATGCTATAAATACCATTGTGTAATCGAAGAGTTAAGACAAAATTCAATTCCATTACTTTTCTGCAGTTGTTGTTATGAACAAAATAATCCAGGAAAAAGCACAAAGCCCTTAATGGGTCCAATCTAAATTGTACCGGGTTACAGGTAGTGCCATAGCTGTAAGTAAAAGGAATCTATGACACAAGGGCCCTTTCAGTACACTGGATAAAATGGACTTCATCCCAGCCAACCCGAACAGGGAAAAAGACAACTACATTTATCTCAATCAAAATAAAGACCAGCCTCCATGGATGGCAAGCGTTCAACTCTCTAATAGTTTACCCTGTCTGTGCCTTTTCTAGCGTTCTCTCCAAACTTAACAAATCCACTACAACACAAACTGGTCGAAAAATAAATTGGTGCAGACTGAGTGACTGTGAATGATTGTGACAACTGTCTCGTAAATGACAGGGCTCACAACATTCTGGCAAACTGAACAGTATGGCAGGAGAAGCAAGTGTGCTCTGAAAATGAGTGCCAGCTTGGATTGAAAACTTGGAGGCACACATTTTTAGCAAATCCTCACAATATTACATGATAAAAGAAAAAAAATTGCCTTCAAAAGAATGCAGACAAAATAATGAAGGAATAATAAAGGAATTAGCTTGACAATACAAAACTCCATGGACTATTTCACAATCCTGTTTAACCACTGGGGCAAGTGGTGGTGTAAGCAGTTCACAGCTCGCTGTACAGTAGTTAAGTAAAATGGAATGGGGGCAGATCGTTGAGGATGACGGTCAAACTGGTGCAAAGGGTGCGAGATATTAGTCTGAGATCTCAGCATGGTGAGCTTGATCATGACTGTGGGGTTTAAACCAGATTCCAGTATAGACATTCAATCAAATCTCAGGTTGTTTGCAGCATCATTGAGCACTGATTCTGTGCCAGCAACTGGCAAATATGAGAGAGGAGGATTCATTTGGTCTAAAAAGCAAATGAAGTCAGGGTTATGGTTGTTAAGATTTAACTTAAATCTTCAACATTTTAAGAGTTCTCTTGCTGCAATATGACATTTGAGCTGCTTTTAGCACAGATAAACTGATCTTAAAATATGTGGGAAAAGCAACCGGTGAAAGATCAGTCAGTTGCTTTATTAAGAGCAAATCTTGTCTTTTTGAGGGTGCATTCCTGCCTCGTGCACAGTGCTCATGGGATAAGATATGGATCATCAATAACCTTGACCAGAATAAAACGATCACTGAACATGAAAGAATGAATTAACAAATAAAAAAAATGAGTGAATGAATGAATACTTTGTGATTTTGCGTTCAGCTTTTTTCATCTTCTCTTACATATGTAAAAAAATACTGAAACAGCCTGTAGATCCTGGCACTCAATTAAATTTTTAGACCATCCATATAACATACTCACCACCAATTCTGGATGAGCTCGCATCTCACAGTGCTTAAAATCCAGTTACAGTACAATAGATACCTGTCTGCTGCATTTAAATGTATGTCAGACAAGAATCTACAAATACAGTAATACCTCGAGATACGAGTTTAATTCGTTCCGTGACCTTGCTCGTATCTCAAATTGCTCGTATCTCAAAGCAATTTTCCCCATTTAAATTAACTGAAATCCCATTAATCCGTTCCAGCTCACAAAATTCCACTCCAGTTGTTTTGAATGTGTTTTAAATATGAAAAATGTGCGCACGTAAGTTGAGGGAGGAGTAAACAGGAAGAGTTAGGAGGAATTACACTTTCACTTTCATTCTCTTACTGGCTACTGTACACTTAAATAGAACTTAACTAAAATTCACTAAAATTAAAGAACTTAACCGAAATTCTCTTAACATAACTGAACTTAATCGCTACAATTTCTGTTTTCTTTACATTAATTTTGATTCATTTTCTTCATCGCTTTTCTCTTCACTTGTTTTTGCCTTTTTTGTCACTCTTTCCTCACTAACATCTGCCGGTCGTTTTAATAAAAACAAGTTCAAATTTTTTTTAACGGATCCAACGCTTAAAACGGATCCGAAAATTTGTTTGTCACGTGCAGTGTGAAGGCGTATCTCAAAATATTCGTATGCCAAAGCACTCGAGGTACTACTGTAATCCAAAAACCTGCTCGGCCTTGGCCTTTAGTATGACTTAATGACCCAGTCTAAATCCTAAACTGTATCAATCTGGTATAGGGACATTCAAATAGGTTGAAAAAAGGAAACAACTGCTAAGAACAAGCTCTTAGCAGAGATGAGCCCATGTGAGGTCTTAAATAGCTTCTATTAGCCCTACTTTTCCCTAGAAAACTTGTATGGACTGTTTTCACAATACCAATGTCATGATATCCAGAACTGAATAGTAGCATTGACACTTTGAGCATTATTTAGGTAATGAAATGCAAGGGTCACACTGTGAATCTGAACTAAAGGTATAGTCACAATTAAAGTAATTGGAAAATACCTATGTTTTTTTACTTTTCACACAGCTACAGAGTTGGTGTCAATCACCTGCTATAGCTCCTAACAAACACAGCAGTTAATTAGCTAGCAATCACTAACAACAAGGTGTAATGAAAATAGTTTCTTCATAGTAATTTACTGAATTTACACTATATGGCCTAAAGTATGTGGATACCTGACCATAACACCCAGCATGTGGTAGCCTAGTGGTTAAGGTGTTGGGCTACCAATTGGAAGGTTGAGTTTGAATCCCAGGTCCGCCAAGCTGCCACTGCTGGGCCCCTTAGCAAGGCTCTTAACCCTCCATTGCTCCGTTGTAAAAAATAGGATAAAATTTAAGCACAAGTTAAGTTTAAGGTAAGTTGCTCTGGATAAGGGCTTCTGGCAAATGCCATAAATGTAATGGGTCTTGTAATAAATGTAATGGTTCTTCCCACAACTGCTGTAAGCAGACAATTGTTTAGAATGTCTTTGTATGGTGTAGTTTTCCTTTTACTGGAAGAAAGGGACTAATGTATTCTAGCGTGATGTCTACATTTATGGCAGATGGTCTTATCCAGAGCAATTTGCAGCTACTTCATTTGCACAACTGAGCAGTTGAGAGGTAAGAGCCCAACGCTGCTGCGATTTCCAATAAAGTCTTATTTCTGAGCTACCACTGTACATGTGTGCACAAAGCAAGCCCCGTAAAGTCAAGGTGTGTGAAGGCCAAAGTGGAAAAACTCCAGTTTCCTCCACAGAGCCCTACCCTCAACCCCACTGAAAACCTCTGGGATGAACTGGAATGGTAAGTAAGCTCTAAAACTTTTCTCCTGGCCTTACTCTTGTAGCTGAATGCGCACAGCCATGTTAAAAATAATCTAGCTAAAAGCCTTCCCAGAAGAGTCAATGCTATTATAGCAGTAAAGGGAATATCAGCTTTGGAATGGGATGTTCAACAAGTACTTACAGGTGTGATGGTGGGATGTCAACATACTTTTGGCTGCATATTGTACAAATATTCACTTATCTGAGAGAGGAAGAGCTGCATGGTTGTGGTCCTACACACTGCTGGTTTTTTTTTTTTCGGGATTCTGTCAAGTCAAAATATTTTGCTGGAAAAAAGATATTTGATCTGTCCATTCAGTTGGAGACTGTATAGTCTCATGCTATTAATATTTACACCTGGATTTCCAGTATTCTGTTTCTTTGAAATGCAGGCTGCAGACGTTTATACTCCTCATCCTTATCCCAGATAATAGCCCGAAAGCCATTTCTCTCTCACAAGCACATCGGTGGAGAAATGAGTGAAAGTCAAGTATGTTTGCTTGAATTATATGTATACTTAAGGTCACTGCAAAGATTGCAAACTATATTTGCTGCCTCACTGAAAGGTGTGAAATGCTTCGGTTTATGCTTCCGCATTCATAAACGGAAGAGTGAAAAAGGTCTACTGGTCTAAATGGACAGAATAGTCAAAACTGAATAGCTCTACATTATGTCCCTTCAAGAACTCACAAAAATGCTGGTGTGGTCTGGGCAGAGAAAAATGCGCACAAAAAAATCTGGAAGAAAAAAGTTTAATAAAATAATATTGAAGAAAAAGAATTGAAGCAGATAATTAAAGAAAGATGTCGGTCCTGCTATAACACAGAGAGAGACATTACACAACGCTGAAAGGCCATCTGTATCCTTCAGCTGAGATATTGATCTTATAAAGCTTTGGATTATATGAAAGCACAACCATATTGCTTTAATGTCTGCAAAAGAGCAGCTTAGAAATTTGAAGAAATACAGAAAAGTGAATGAACCATTACAATAAAGTTTTTTACCTCTATAATAAATTAGTGCTGGCAACACATGATTTCCAACAGATCTGATTAAATGTTGCAAGTTTAGTCCTGCATAATTACTAAATGATCTTTTATTCCAGATCACACTTACGTCTTAATTATTTTAATGGTAGTAACATTACGCTGTATATATTGTAGGTATTTTCACATTGAGGCCAAATCATTTAATTAATATAATCAGGACAAAATATTGGTTCAGTTCAACTGCTAAGTCTATTTTTCGGCTTTCTTTTTTCAGCTAGATGAGCAGGTAAGAGAGGCTGCATGTGAGCAAGAAATGACGAAGGGCAGCATGTCTGACTGCGGATCAAGTCGTTCTAAAAGCAACAATATGAAACGAATTATTTCTCTCAGCATCTTATGAAATATTTGAAATGGGTCTTTTCCCAAGTTCGGAAATAAACCACGATGTCTCATCCCAAAACAAAAGTACACACATCCTCTCTGGCTGATCGCTGACTGTTACAAGCTTGAACTAACAACTCCAATAATAGACAGCGGCCTGGAGGCTGCTTAATAATACATCAATCTCTTGTCTCCTCCCAAGATTTCATCCATCAGACACGCACCTCTTTTCCACCTGTAGCTAACCATAGATGAGAAACCAGATATAGACTCATCTGATATAGGCTCAAAGAACAGGATGTGTTGAAGAGAGGTTCCCAACTGCATATGAATCAAATCTTGCTTCACTAATAATAATAATAATGATATTAGAACTTAACATTCCAAATGCAACTTGTATGAATGGCTCTGTTCAGTTTTGTTAGCTTGGATTTCTTAAACAAATGTGACAAATGTTTAGAAAGTCTGAGCTGTTTGGTTCATTCTTATAGTTTAAGCGTAATTCCTCCAGGAAAGACCTATAAATGCACAGGCTTTCTGATGTCAATATCATATTTGCATTATACTGTATGCGTCCTTAAGCTTTGTCACTGGGAGTAAGGTCCAGTGATCACTCCTTCCAGTTAACCTTTTGTACTGTAAAGGCAATGGATCAACCAAGTCCATATCTTTGCAGTGCTCTATAAAGCACACACCGGCAAGGCTCTCTAACCTCCTTCTAAATGAATGAAATAGATATCGGCATGTAGCTTTCGGTACATAAACATGGATTAGATTACACGCCCTTAACTACTAATAACACGTCGCTCTATACCCAAATCACACACACACAAAAAAAAGAGATTCACAGGACACCACGATACACTAAACACAATAATCCTCTGTTAAACTCAATCTACTGCAGATACAGAATGTTACCAAATGACAGACTTTCACACTACCACCCTAAATCTAACAGAGCTATGGCACAGAAAAAGGCAAAGCAGCAGGACTTCAATTTTTACTCGCATTAAAACACCTACTCTGCACCCACAGAGCTAAAGGAGGTGGTTGACTGGTGTGATTTGCATCCCATCTACATTTTCTACTTTCTATTGGGATGCTTCACTGTGTGTTTGTGTTTGTGAAGTGTTTTCAAATTCCTCTACATTACTCACAAAGTGGGAATTTAAATAACTGCCTGAATGTATTCTCAGCTATAAAGCCACTTCCCGTTTCTCCTCACTGTTATGGTTTACTGTCCCATTCAGTGCGCACCAAGATTTGTATTTGTGTAATAAATGCTAAATGTCTATATGCAACCTGGAGGCAAAAGGCATTAAGGCAGTGCCACATGGAAATAAGCATTAACAAAAAAGAAGGCAATTTTATAGGAGAATGGTGGTAGATTGGGTAAGCATTGATGAAGAGACACCACGTAATCAACATGCACTCCGATTACGATTACTGATAAGATTACAACCCAACAATCACTTTCATTTCATAAGGAGCACCACAGTAATTAAGCGATTCTATTATTCGATGATGCAATTTCAAAAGCTCTGCTGTTTCCCTTAATTAGCCAGGGTGAAGATTGGCGGAGAAAAGCAACCTGACTTTGATTAGAGTCAGACAGGGCTGCTTCATACAGAGATACCTCCTACCTGCGTTCTGCCTCCAGCACAGGCTCGTGTTGCTCACTGCACCCACAAGGATGGATTGGGAGGGACAAAAGAACACAACAATGAATAGACCGATGAGCATGATGTGTGCAAAACACAAATAAAAACCTGAATATCAAATGGAGAAAACAAAAGGTAGATGTGGTGAGACGATTTGGAATGGTGTCCCATTATGCAGATATAAACATGTCTTTGAATTAATCATTGGGGCTTCAAGGGAAGATCAAATGTGTAGATTAGCATTAAGACATAAGAATAGGGGAAAAAAACACTTTTTACAAAACTCTCATAAATAAATCATTTTATTTATCAATCTCAAGGCTCAAGTTTAAGGCCCTGTGTTGTTGATCAGAGGATTGGGGTTCAACCGTCGGGCCCTTGAGGAAGGCCCCCAGGTCTTACTGCTTCATGAGTGCTGTATCATGGCTGACCCTGTCCTTTGGTATTCATCGCTGGATCATTAGCATTCAGAACAGATCTGCCATAGAATATGCCACATGGCTTGAAGATGAATGGTCTAATGTCACCAAAGTATCAATTACAGTGTTCGAAGCTTCACCACTGAGGCATTGTTAAATTCTTACCAAATTAGAAAGAATTAAACACTGCATTAATTATTTACAAATACAGATTGATTTAAATTAGCCCTATGCTAGGTAGGCAAAATTGCATTACTCCACAGCACAGACTCAACAAATGCAATCAACTGGGGAACACAAAAAGTTTTCTTTGAAGAAATTTGCAAGAGGAGATTGTGAACAGTGTTTAAGGTCTCGGGGGGAGTGAACCTGCAGATGCTTAAGGAAGCAGTAGGTGGGCGAGTGACTCACACTGCAACATGTATTTAGAGGTACTGAGTAGAGAGGGGGGAGAAAATATAAAGAGGGCCTTCCCCCTACTAAGGGGACTTGAAATAACTATCTGAAGCATTTATTAAAAACTGGGGAATATAATTATTGGGGTACACACACTACACGGCTACACTGTCAGAAGCCAGTGACCGAGTCTCAATTTGGTCTTACAACAACCCTTCATACTGTAGGACTCACAGAGAGGAAAATAAGAGAGAAAACTAAAAATATATATACATTTTCAATAGTTTGTGCTCCTGAGCAGGAAAAAGCATTTGTTCTATTGTCGCAAGTTTGAATCGAGACGACGAGAACAAAATTGGCTGTGCTCTCTAGGTGGGAGTGACTGCATACTCTTTCTTCTGTCAGTGCAAAGGCTGGTTTCAAGCGATTCGGAGTAAAGAAAATGCTAGCTTTCACCTTGTCTGTGTGGTAAGTGTAGAACAGGGAAAGGCTCAGGAAAGGTTGGTGAGAACTGCCAGGTGATCATATTGGGAAGAAATGGAGAAACAACCTTAAATAAAAACTTGAAAACTTTTGAAAAAATATTTTTGAAAAACTTCAAAATCAAATGCCTGTGTAACGTGTAGATTAAAAGACAAGGCGTATAACTCTACTGTTGATACTGTGCATATAAAACCTGCACACCAACCTACAAAAAAAACTGCTTGAGGGCACAACCAAGAATAAACACTAGGATTGGTGTCATTGATGATATAATTCTTTATTAAAATTCTTGCCACAATGTTCTTTCTTCTCCCAGCCATCTGTCCCTGGTGAGGTGTCGCCTGTGCATTCTGTCGCACGCTGGCCCTTGAGGGGAAAGAATTGAGGGACGAGATAGAGTGTGTATGGCACACACCGACTAGCACACACCTTCCTCTAATATCTAAATACCCCACAGACAGCCTGCAGCCAGCCTCATGTACCGGGACTCAATAATTCTGTTTCTCATTTTAGGCTACAGTCATTACCCTGACAAAGTTATTAAAGTTAAGCCAGGGCTACAGTGTGAGCATAACAATACAAGAGATATTGCATGATTACACAAAAGATGACATTTTCAAATGACAGCATATATTAGGGGCTAGGAAAAATGCACTTAACATTCATCCCTGAAGAACTACTTAATCAACTGGCATGGCACTTCATTAAAAAGAAAAAAAAAAGAAAAAAAAACATTGAGTGTTCTCCAACCTGCCTGCCACTTAATGTTTTCACACAAGCACCCACACACGTTTGGCGTCACACCTGCTGATGCCTTAGCACTAAGCCCAGATGGAGCACTGTGTTAATGACAGGCCTACCAGTGCACACGTTTGCACTTAAAAAGCACATCCATCTCGCGTTAAACACAGCTTAACACTTCAATAACCTTTAGTAAGACCATGTTATTATTATAACACATGCTCCCACCCCTTCTTTACTGTCCCTTTACTGATGCTTTCATGTGGATCCATCTCACTATTCAGTCCATAACAAGCATTTAAAATACACATCACTTTCGTAATGGCCTCTCATCATCAAGTCTTCTCGCCCTCCCCCACTCCAAGCTGCTTCTAACAAGACTCTCACCTTCCCACTCTTCTGCCACCTGAGAAAAAAACGTGAAGGAATGTCAAAGACAAAACTAAGAAAAAGACAGAGGCAGACAGATCCTCTCCAGCTGATGGTGTGCTGGATGAGATGTGAAGGATACAGCCATGGGGCCAAAGCTGTGGGACCTAAGGAACAGCAGCGGCTGCTAGGAGCCCACGCACCTTCTTGAGGGATGCTGTCTCATTAGCTGCTACCGCCTGCCTGCTGTCTGGCCATACTCCAATGCACTTATCCAAATCATAGTGGCGCAGATCAGCACTTCATTATTGCATGAGACGCACTTGAAAACGTTCACTCACTTGCCAGCGGCCACATGTAAAGTTCCCAGGAATGATGATCACGGAGAGCACAAAAAAATGTGAATTTGAAATGTTATATTGTATTTTCTGCGCTACCATGCAAGTAAGTAGATTAGGAAAATTAGTTCTTTACTAAACTATGCTATGAAGCTTGAAGGAAATTTGGGGCAGGGGGAGGGGGCTTGAACAGTTTTCCTGAGCACACTGAGACACCTTCCATCTCAGCTAATCTGCACTAAATTACCCATAACCTGCATTCCCTGGAACAATCCCATAGGGGCATATGAGGAAGAGTTAAATCAAATACATTTTTAAAAAACTTCGAATAAAATTAGACCCTTTGTGACTTTCGTTTCATTCAGTTTATACTACATGTTCATGAGTTTTACGTACATCAGTAAAATAAAAAAAGTTAAAAGTGGATCAAAGCCTATGCGGCCTTCTGCCTTCCTGCAGCCAGCTCCTCCTCTTGAATAAACATGCTGCTTTCATCTTCCCAATCCAGGCGCTTTGGGCAGAGAGTTGCCATTCTCATGCCTCTGTCTGCGTGGATTATCATTCAATATACTTACGCCCACACAAGGGCAGTATATGTATGCGCTTCTCTGAGTTTTCCCTTCATCTTTGAAGCGGTGCTTCTGGGGGATTAAATACAAACTAAATGTGAGGCTGGCTTTAAGCGTTTAAACTGGAGATGAATGTTCTGCGAAGGACAGATCAAGAACTCCATCTAATGTCAGGAGATATGGTGCAAAAAGGACACATTTGAAGCTGTAATGTCTTAAGTACCATTACTGCATATGAAAGCCAGGACTATATGCGTGCACATACAAGAGCAGAAGGATGGGATATATATAGAGAGAAAGACAGATACAGAAAGCTTGGCAGGCAGGAATTGGATTGGCTGAGCAAAAAAGACAAGATGTAGAGGTCTTGAAAAAGCAGGCAAGAATCCTGAAGCGTCAGTACGGGAGTAGCAGTGTCCAGCTCTCTGAACCGTGGTTGTATGCCATGCTTTGTATGAAGCACCACATGGTTGTGGGAAGAACTCGCACGACTGCCTGCGAGACAAGGCGCAAGCAGGAGAACTGGGGCTGGCATAAGCTTGGCCCTGGAAGTAAAAGCAACACATGACATATCTTTGGAGCAGTATTGGTAAACAGCCTACTCACACATCCTCAATATGATCAGCATGGACAGGGGACAGCTGAACTGTCTGAACTTACTGAGGAAAGTTGGAGTAAAACAGACGCGTGTCTTAGTTACGTGCAATTCTTTCCTTGGACTTAATACTGCTCCTCACTTTAGCTCCTTTTTCTTGTGCCATTTTGGCTCAAGTGCAGCACCATGGTCTAAAAGCATGAAAAATAACACTATGTTCTGTGCACATGTGAATTTACAACCTCGGTATGGTATGCCAAGGCTTTACTAAGTTGGTTAGTCCCCTAGTCCAAAGACATCCAATGTAGGCTGACTGGCCTCAGTAGTGTGATAATGAGTGTGTGAGTGTGAGTGTGATCTTGCCCCGTTATGGGTTTGCACCCTGGGCTTTGTGCCACAAGTCCCCTGGGCTTGATTCCAGGTTCCCCATGACCCTGTGTAAGATAAGCACTGCAGAAAATGGCTGGATGGATGAATGTTAAATAATAAGATGATCAAACAATATTTAGATATATAAATGTATAAGCTACAAAAAATTAACAACCATTACTAGATTAGTAGATATTCATTCTGTTTAATAGTTTCTCAATTATTTGTTTAATAGCTTCTTAATACTCAATATTAAAAAATTTTAAACTGCAATTTGAAATTACTTTTACGTATTCAATCTGAGAGAAAAAAAAACACCACTAAACAACATTTTTTTTTTGGTCCATCTATGTTTTGGGGCTTAAAGGCAAGTTTTTATGTTTAAGTGAGGAGTTGTAGATGTTTTCGGAAGACACCTGTTCTCCAGACAAAACTGACAACCTCCGAGGCAGGAAGTAACACACAGCTAATTTGCATAAGCTGAAAGGCACTTTCAGAAAAAAAGCTTAAGTACTTGGAACTTTCACAGCATAAATATTGATATAATCTTTGGACTCAAGACAGACACTCAGCTCCTGATCACCACCTCATTGAATGTAGCTGTACTTTAACCTCAATCAATTTTTTTGTACTGTTTATTCTACACAGGGTTGTAGGAACCTGGAGTTTATCCCAAAGACCACAAGGCAGTGGACAGCCTTGATGGGGAGCCAGACCACTGCAGGGCACAATCGTACATACTGTACAGTGGGTATAGAAAGAATGACCGCCCTTCAGAATAATCACAATTTTTTTGCTTTGCCGCCTAAAATGAAGACGGACACATTTTTTATTTTTTTTTTTTATCCAGTTGTATTTACTTACTGCAGTTTATAACGTCCAAGAAAGAAAGAAAGAAAGAAAGAAAGAAAGAAAGAAACAGAGTTGAAGTGAAGTGATTCTTTTTTAATACTGATATTCAGTATAGTAATACTGTATACTCACACCCATTCACACACTACTACAAGTCAGCCTACAATGCATGTTTTTGGACTGGGGAAGGAAAACAGAGTACCTAGAAGAAATCCCTAAGCATAAGGAGAACTCTGTGTTCACAGTGCAATGTAGTAATCAGAACCCTGAGGTGTGAGGCCAACATGCTCAACCTCTAAGTCACTGTGGTTTCACATTATAATAATAGAATTTCCAACACAGTCAATAATCATGTCCAATTAAAGATCAGGCTTTGTTCTAGTTACACACTCTTTCACCATGATTGACTCCTAAGCTATGAGGCAACTGGCATACAAATGTATATAAAACTGGCCTTAACTTTATATTCCGTGTATATATTTAATTACAGGTTGCTTGTGCTGCTCATAATCATAGGTTATGACAGCTGAATGTCTAGATAACAACTTCTGACCATTAACAGTCCCTTTATAACTACTGTTCTGTAGAACTACAAGTGCTTTTATACCCACTGTACTGCTGACCACTTGACAAGCTTCTCCAGATTTTTTTTAAGATAAATTTAGTAATATCCACTAACATTTTCCCTCCGCTTCCCCCCACCGTCATGGTAATTTGTTCAGCAATTGCTTTGCTGTTGATTCCTTCTCAGTCTCAGAAATTTTGTACTAAATCCAGCTCTTCAGTCTGTGAATCTGATGCTGTTCCTACCTTTAATCTTAAAGCTTGCTTGTCTAGCCTCTCGACCCCTGCCGTTTGATCGATATGTGTAGGGCTGTTGTTACACCTGTCCTGAAGAAACCTGGCCTTGACACAACTGCTCTTGCCAATTGTGAGTGATGGAAAATGTGCTCCTACTGTCTGCTAATGCTGGTCCACTGCACATTCTTCTTTGTCTTGATCTCTCTCTGGCTTTTTGTACTGTAAACAGCTTTTCAACCAAACACAGTTCATTACCTTAGGAAAACATAAATCATCTACCTCGCCTGTCAATCAAGTGCTGCCTCAAGGCTCGGTTCTCAGTCCCTTCCTTTTCATCATACAATACATGTTCCCTAGACAAGTTACAAGCTTTCAGTATTCTGCTGATGACATGTAAATGCAAATTGCACCACATACCTCAACCCTGTGTTCGAACTTTCATTTCAGTAACAAAGGTATACATGCATTTATGACTGAAAACTGTGGATGAATAAAACTTCTCTTAGATTAAACAAAAACAAAACAGAAATATTGCTTGTAAACCCCAGTGTCAAATCTCCCAGTCTTAAATCTGCACAGGCTGTATGGAATCTTTAGTGTGTGCTGCTTTCTGCACTTACACTATGTGCTATGTACTCCAAAGTCGACTGTATGAATAATCGAAGAGCAGTATTGTCTCAAATCAGTTTTTTTTTTACTAACCAGAAATACAAACTAGTTCCCCAACTGATGGCTAATGAGGTCAAATGCACATAATGCAGCACTGCTATCTTTAGAAGAAAATATTTTTTTTAATATTGAAAAAGAAATCACAATGGGTCTAATTTAAAAAACATTTGTGAGATGCATATTTAGCTGCAGTGTTGTCAGCTATCTTAGATTTTTTTTTTCTCACCCAGGATCAGCACCTGGTAAACCCCACCCCTCTTCCACTACATAAGCAAAACAAAGCTGCAAGTGTTGAGTGCATGACGTGTCCGACGTTCCATGTTGAATTTATTCGGCCAAATAAGTACATCATCTGGTACTTCAAGTACCCTCCATCATGTTGCAATTTTCAGTGTGAACAAACCACTCACACTATTTGTACTACACACTGGCATAGAACAGTGCATAAGAATGTGATTCAGGACACTCTTTTGGTAGTGTTCTGGACTTTCATTCGAGCATCACATAAAATCTGTCCATTCTTAAATATTTATGATGTTTATTGGCTCTTATTGTAATGCACTGGCTTATTGATATATCAGCTAAAACAATACATTTAACATTCAACTGCTTAAGTATTACAACACCATATGATCAGCTCATATTACGCCAATGCTGTGTCAATTACGCTGATTACAGTTATCTTTCCAGTATTCAATACAATCTACATTTTAGCTCTTCTAAAGCCCTTTAAACTCTTGCTCCTGCCTATCTTTCTTTTACATCCCATCTCGTTTGGTCTCGTCCTCTGGCAGCAGACTGCAGTTTCCCACACCAGGCTTTCATCAGTGGGCAGAAGGTCATGCATTGCCATGGCTTACCCTAATCGAGCTGTGACTGCACTTCTATTACTTCTTTCAAATCTCGGCTGAAAACATTTCTCTTTACACAATATCAGCCTTCTTTTTCTGCGTTCTCTTTCATTTTTAAGTTACTCTATGGTACATGCTGGGTAAAGCAACCCTTAGTATATAAAAAGGTGGTATATAAACTTCTACTATTTCACAAAATCACATTTTTTTTCCAATGTTATTTTACATGTCTATTACTTCACAATATAGTCAAACAACAAACAAAATGATTTGCTCTTCAGGGCAATAATAATTCACTGTTCCACATGTCCCACAGGTGCCACTAACATAGGTGTCTGTCTAGACCATTCTGCACCAGACTGATGCATGAAATCATAAAAAAATTGTGATTTTAGAGCTGCTAGGTGACCTGCAAAATCACCCAATCATCTGTGAATGTCTCATAAATGGTGCTGGCAGAGATAGGACAAAAGCTCCTATATGCTGAGACAATGAATTGAAATTCTGTATACATGTCTTTTTTATATAGGGTAAAGCTTTTTGTGCTTAAACGCTGCTTCAATAATAATCTCTGTGAGTGCTGTTCAAAAGCTTTGGTAAGCCTTGGCTTCACTATTGAATTGCAAAAAACAATTGTGTGGGGGTGGGGGTTGGGGGGTATGGAAGACCTGTAAAAAACTTAAGCGCGAGTGAGGTAGGTCAAAACAAAACATGACGAAAAGTTTCTCTGGAGGATGGACAAAAGGTCTTAAACGTGGCATTGCTGAACATGTCCACTACTATTCCATCAACAGGTTTCTTGAAGCAACAAAGATGATCATCGATCGATTTCCTCCCACCACCTCCAGCTAGTATAGATTGAACTGTCGAGGCCATAATCAGAACAATTCATTTTGGCTGGAGGGGGCGTTTCATATGGGATAAATATTCAAACGTTTAATGAGCTGTCACTTCTCGAAATAAGATTTATGGCTTGGGGGGAAGGTATGTGAAATTTTTAAGTAATCCGTTAAAAAAAAACTTATCTTTGTCGTGGAGTGAGAACTGATGGGGCTCTTTAGTGTTTATCCTTATTAAACAGAGGTCCACAGGCTTAAGCCAAACTGAAAAAAAATGACCCCAAGCAGAGAAGAATTGAAGCAGCAGGTAGAGTTTATAATTTATGTTTACTAAACATCTTAGCATGATCGATTATGTATTTCCACTTGATGAAAATATATTGTACTCTCGCACTGACTTTAAGGAAGAATAGGACAGAGCAATTTCCTGATGTTTAGTAAGAGTTAAGACAAAAATCACTAACTCTAATTAAATGTTAGCTAAATATTGGTTCATTTAAAAGGAATCCATTCTACATTGTTTGTGCAAGTTTTGGTGGGTTTGTATACCAAAACGAATGACACTATTTTTAACATCTATTAATCGCTTAAAATTAAAGGTCTGGTTTTGTTATAACGTCTTTAAGAATGGATACATAGATGGAAGACAAGTGCAAGGAAGTCCTATGATTAACACATTCATGAAATGATCGAGTGGCATACTGTAGCAGCGATACAAGTATACAATGAAGCAGATATCAATTAAGAGTTTCAGTTGTTCACATGAAATATCACAACACATAAAAAAATGTGATTTCAGTGATAACAGTGGTGTAGTTGCCACCAAACAGGAGTCTTGAGTATTTCATAACTTGCTGATCTCCTGGGTTCCCTTACTACATTCTCTTAGGTTTTCACACAATGCTGTGAAAAAAACATCAAGTGAGCAACAGTTCTGATGGTGGAATCTCTGAGAGGTCATAGGAAAACTGCCAGATTGGTTCAAAACAACAGGAAGAATATAGTAACTTAAATAATCCCAACTGCAGAATAGCAAAAAAGCATCTCAGAACACAGACATCACCTTCACTTGGCTGTGCTACAACAGCAGAAGAGAATCACCCAAACAGGACAGCTTAAGACTAGGGGAAAAAACAAAGGATTTTTTTTTTCTAATCTCAAACGGCCCAGTGTCAGCAAGTCTAGGCCAATTGTAGCCTCAGATTCATGGCCGATAGAAGTGAGACCCAATGTAGTGATCTGCTGTTGTAACTTATCCACCTCAAGGTTTGATGTTTTGTTTGTTCGGAGATGATTACTGCTCACCACTTTTAAAAACTCATTATTTACTGCATCCTTCTTGTTGGCTTGAACCAATCTGGACAATCTGGAATTTTCCTCTGACCTTGTTTCCACATAAGTGTCACACTTTTTCTTTGCTTTTCTCTGTTTTTTGCAAACCCTAGAGACTGTTGTTCATTAAAATCTCAGGAGCTTCAAGCCTGTCTGGAACAAACAATCATGGCATGGCCAAAATCACCAAGATCCCATTTTCCCCCATTCTTATGTTTGATGCGAACATTACCAAAAGCTCCTGACCTGCAGATGCATGATTTTTACACTGTACTGCTGCCACATGATTGGCTGGTTCGGTAATTGCAGAAATGACTAGGTGTACAGGTGTTCCGAATAAAGTTCATATCCTGATAGGAGTGTTCTTGATGTTCTTGATGATTACAATGTCACCCTCCACTGGTTATGAGGGCTCACTGAATGATTTGATGAGTAAGATATAAACCAGTGAATCACATTTGCTTTTAACTTTGCAAGCCCCAACGTTCATTCAGGGTAAAAAAAAACATGCATATTGCTCATGCTGCTTAGATAGAAGTTGTGAGAGTGTTTGTGCATGTGGGGGCATTTGGAAGTCAGGGGGCTTTATCTGAGATCTGTCACTTAAATAACATTAAAAGCTTTGCTAATCATGTCAATGTGAGTGGGTGAGCTAAACTGCTGCATGTGCGCTGGATAGATCATCACCACCAGACATCATTCCACTCAGCATAGTGCTCATGAATAGACTGTATGGACCAGGTATCTAAATGAACAATGTTATCCTGATATCCCTTTAACAGTTATGGACAGATACAATAGAATTCCTCAACATGTCAGTTTTAACATCATGACATGAAAAGAAAGACAATTCGTGATCGTCTAAGAGGAAATCTTGTGAAGAACTGTGTCATGCTTCACAAGTGACACGGAAGATCATATTGATCTGCAGGACAACTGTGGACAAGATGGAAAAGACAAGCTGGCATAAATGGCTCGGTCTGGAGCTTGGCCATCTGGCCAGTGCTCTTTGACACATTGAGAATACTTTGCTGTGGCTGCTCAATACGAGTATGGCTGATGCCTACAAATGTGGCTTGTCCATTCCTGTCCATTGCTGCTGTGTGGCTTAAGTTAGGACATGAAACCCTTGCTTCGTTCCCGCTTTAGCTAATTAGCTCAGTAAGTGAGAGGCGGGGTGCTCCAGATAAAAAATAGAGAACTACGGATAAAGAGGAAAAATAGTGATGACCTCCTCAAGTCAAAGCAGCCTTAGAAATAGCTGACCTACTTGTAGACACACTTTCTGATGTCTGCGTGTCCTCAATGAAGTAACCTATATAGCAGTGCAGTCTACATAGAGTGGTGTGCGGAAGTGCAACTCCTCTCTTGCTAAGCATCAGAAGTGATGAGGTTGTGTATAGCAGATAGGTTGCGTGAGGGTCTTGTGTGGTTAGTTTTTGCTCTTGGATTCCACCTCTGGTTCATATGAGACAAGCAGAAGATGATCCACATTTTTATCCACCCACTCTACTTCCACATTCCTTCTTGACATTGCAGTGGAAAAAAAAAGTGTTAGCTCACAGATATTTTTCAAAAATGCTGTTTATCTATTGCATAACAGTGAGCTCCTTAGAATATTTCATCTTTCTCTGGTTCTTTTATAGACGATGTAAGAGCCTGATAAAAGCCTGATGACTTGGTGAGCCATTTAGGTTGTGTTAACAGTGTGGCTTGTAAACCAATTATAGAAACATCATTAGAATTCACATCAGAGAAGCACATTATCTATAATACAATGCTTAGGACGTCTAGAGAGGCTGGAAATATTCGGGGGAAAGGGGCAGGGGCTGACAGTCGTCTCCACTGGAGCATGTCTAAAAGTGAATCTGAATGAGGGAAGTAGAGCCCCCAAAAAAACCAACCCATGATAATATTGCGGGTCCTTTTCACTCCGCATTACAGTGCTGGAGGTGAAATGTGTGATGAATACCAAGAGAAGAAAGAGGAAAACTTGAAGAACTTACTGCCAGTGATAATACACTTCATGTTTTCTAAACTAGAGATACGGAAACTCCACCTTTTGAAACTGTTTCCAGGTTACACATGGAGGTTGAACACAGCTGATACGCTGAGGTCAAACACTGAGGTCCTAGGACCTACATTACGGTTCTACACCAAGTTTCAGCATTCTGAAGTTCTTACTTTGACTCTCAATGGATGTAGGCAACTTGTAAAGAATTTATCTTAATAAGATCTTAATATCTGTAAATTATACAGCTTTGTATTACACAGAATGCTGCATGACAACTTCGCAAAACTGCTTTACCCAAAGAACATCCAAGAAAACGCTGCATCAGAGCTTTATGATTTAAATGGCTTGAAGCTTTCTGCTGAGAAAGTGTTGAATCCGGCAGCACTATCTGAACCTGAACATGCGCTGCCTGGATTACAGTATTATTGCTTTTTCTCCAACCATGGCCAAATATAAATAAATAAATAAGTAAATAAATAACAGGGCAAGCAGACCTGAATTCAATTATTTAAAAAAAAAAAAAAAAAAACTGACAGTGTTCAATGAAGCCAAGACTTTAAAGGAGCCATTAAGAGTTCTATTATGGTCGAGTAATGGGTACTCACCTCTGGGGCTGGAGGATCCGTCTGTGTTGTTTTGTCAGTTTTTTGGCACAGGGGTCTCTGAGCAGAACGGGCAGCTTCCTATAACACATGCACAACACATATAATAAAAAATTACAATAGCATATTCCATTAGCAGATATAATCCAGTTCTGTTCTATGTGTGAGCAAAATTACTTGTTTACATTTGGAAATATTAAAAGGCTTAATGTCAAATCTTCTAGACACATGAAAAACATTATATATATATATATATATATATATATATATATATATATATATATATATATATATATATATATATATATATACACACACACACACACACACACACACACACGATATACAAGCTAAAAGTAATCATTGTGGTGCAGAAAACATAATGGCCTTAAACAACGTGATAAGATAAGTTTGAACATGGTGTGTTCATCATATGACCTAAAAACACTGACTTATTTTCTTCACAATGCAGCAATATTCCAACTGATATTCCGACTTACTGATCACAGTACTCAGGCATGTACAGTACATCTCGAATAAATATGATCAGACAAAGAAAATGGTGAAAACCATTGAAGCATAGGCTTGTGCAGCCAAGAGACTTTTAAATAAACTCAGTGGTGTATTGTCTTGAGGGATTGGAGAGATTGGATTGTGTATGTTTGAGATGTGCAAACATAAAAGCCACAGTACTTATTTTCTACAGACACTTGTTTGCATAAGAAAAGAGAAGGTGACCTTTTCATGACAGAAAATTTAGAAATGCATCAATAAAGCATAAGAGTCTTCTGAATATAGTGTCTGGGCAGAAAAATTAACTACATGAAAACTCTATAGTTTGAGCCCCCCACTGTCTAGACCAAGTTCTTTGACCAAAAACTTGCTATGAATATAACAGCATGACATTAGCATAATAACTGTACAAAAGTTATAGAAAACCCGCACATAAACAAATAAATATTCTAGCTTGCGATGCATAAGTAAGTAATCAATCTAATGGCAATAATACAATGACAGAGTAATAATGATTCTGCACTGAGATTCAACCAACCATCCTTCACTTTACCCCATCAATAGGACAGAACAATGGCATTTAAAATTTGATATGCTTTTAAGAGTTCTTTTCAATCACCTCCACAAATCAATCTGACAAATATCAATTTAGCTGGTAGAAAACCATTATGACGGCCTTTCACATTATGGCTGAAGTATTATTCTTCATTTGTCCTCTTGCATTTATAGCCTCTTGACTGCCCTCTAGAGTTTATTCAAGCCCCCTTTCTTATGCTAGCATGTCTTTTCAGTTCTCCTTCACACCACTAGACCATAAATTTGAGAAGGAGCTGTCATATTTCTCCTTTCAGCATCTACCCTCTTGCGGTTAAGACACAGAACAGTGTCTTTGCCATAGTGAGTAGTAGTGAGCACATGGTGCCTGGTTTACAATGCAGTGAGAGGGCAAGTGACAAAATATTTCCAGTGCGAACTGAAGTGCTCTCAAGCATCTGCATAACTTATCAGTGAAAGAGAAACAGACACCAGCTAGACATTCATGTCGTCCATTATTTATAGCCTTAGTCCCACCTAATTATGTAGTGCCAACAAAAAGGAATTAAGTAAAGCAAGCATGAAGCTGTAGCATGTTAATCTTGGTTGCCTGTGAGAAGACTATAGGCGTCTTGATTTGGAAAATGGAGGTGATGTGTATGAGGGTTAGACTTATCTCACCAGCTCAGTCTGTAGAAGCAGGATCAACTCATCTCTCTCTTTCAGCTGCTGCTGCAGGGAGTGGCTCTCATCTCGCCCTGGATCCTACACACACACACACACGCACACGCTCTTTAAAAAGGGCTACTTTATTCAGGCCATCTTTTCTGGTTGGGAACCAGCTTTTCAAGTGAGAGAAGAGAAAGTGTAGCGGAAGTGCAGCTTTTACACTAAAGTTCTGTCTGATGTGAACTTGCTCACCATTTCCAGCAAGTCTGGTCAACATCCATTATATGTGTATGGAGGAACCTTCAGCTTTAGTATTTAGACCACTGAAAGCTCTAAACTCCTTCATTCACATCCAAATACAGCATAGATTTGGCAACTAACGTACTGGTAATAAAAAGCCCTAGATAAACCGAAGCTGCTTTCCAGACAGGGTTTAATTTAAAGAGATTAGTCACGCTGGGGAAATACAGTAAGGTAACATGAAAGTCTTGCACATTTATGAGCGTAATGTTTGGATAATCAGACTAATGATGGTGCAATGAAAGCCTATAATAGGTCTGAGGTTGTATATTGGGAAAATATAAAAAGTGGAAAAAATGAGCGTTTAAAGATGGAATTATTGTCCACAAATCCCTAAAAGAAAATTGAAGTGCTCCTTCCATAGTTTTGCGAAGCACAGCCACAGGCTAAATTGAGGCAGAGGGACACGCAAAAATTATTCTGCTTCACTACCGACATGATTTCATTTCAAAATTGTACAATGTTTGCAGATTAAATGCTTCACATTTTAACAAGTAATATTTCGATTTCCCAAAACATGACATAAGGATTTATCCATTCTGTCACAGAAGCATTAGCAAGATTAGGCACCGATGCTGAGTTAAAAAGACTGGCACACACTCAGCAGTCCAGTTCATCCTAAAGGTGTGCAGTGGGGATGTGCAGTAAGATCCACATAAATCTTGGCAAGTCATGTCTTCATTGACTTTATAAGCTTTGTGCACAGGGTGGAACATGTTTGCGCATCTTAGTTCCATTGAAGAAAACTGTAATGAAACAAAATCCAAACACATCCAATACAGTTGTGAGCTTCAAATTTGTAAAAGTTTAGGGAACACCCACATTGATGGGTAGGTGTCCACAAATGTTTGGCCATATAGTCTCTACTGACCAGTGCTGTTCACACATTGGTGGCACCCAAAAACAAACAAACAAACAAACAAAACCACTCCCAACTGGGATTTCCCATTCTACTTGAACACAGTTGCTAGAAAATACTGCAAATAATCCTCTGTTCATTTTATGTGATATTTCATGTGTATTTATTGCATTTCATGTGTATTTATTGCATGTTAAATTGCTGGCTTTAGCCAATAGCCTTCACCGCAGTTTAGTCTGAGTGTATATGGCACAGTGGTGTATGGAATATGCTTGAAGTTTTAACTGTAAAGGAAATTAATGTTCAATAAAGGTCAAAAAGCATCCAAAATTTGGCTGTTCCAACCCATCCTAAAACCTTATACTAAATGCCTATTAATCAAGGTGTAAACGTACAGCTAGTCAGGGGTTTAATGGAATCCTGTTATGTAGTATGAAGGTCATAACAGCTCAGTTAAAAAGATTATGTGCTTCAATATCACAGCTATTTCTGGAAATGCTCCCTTATGGAAACAAGGATCTCAAGAGTCAGTTTACCTCTGATGTAGCTAAAAAAGGAAAAAATAAATATCCTTCATCTTGATACCAAATTTCAAATTAGTGAACTAGTGAAGTAAAACCACACACTTCCAGCGCATAAAAAAGGTCACATCCAAATCCAGGCTTGTGGGAACATTTAATTATGCGATAATTATAGATCCCAGATTCACCAAGAGGCATTTTATCTTTGCAGAGGCATGGTGGACCTCCAGAGAGCAATTTGGCCACAGTTACATTGACACACATATTCGCAGAAGTACATAGACAAACAGACGAATGCCTTTAGCATAACAAGACGCTGTGCACAGTCTTTGGCAGCATGCTGTAAAGCTCCACTTGAGTAGTTTTTTCAGTTTAGTTGGCCTAGTTAGACACTTCAGCAGTGCGAAAGGGTCAGGCTCAACAAATGAGAACACTTTACTGTTACAGAAAACACAAATACAGAAGTATATTGAAAGTTCATCCCTTCAAGGTCCATAAATAGAAACACACACACACACACAAAATCTACTGCTACTCAACTATGACAAATGAAAAACAACTTCATTCATTCATTCATCTTCTACCGCTTATACGAACTACCTCGGGTCACGGGGAGCCTGTGCCTATCTCAGGCGTCATTGGGCATCAAGGCAGGATACACCCTGGACGGAGTGCCAACCCATCGCAGGGCACACACACACTCTCATTCACTCACGCAATCACACACTAGGGACAATTTTCCAGAGATGCCAATCAACCTACCATGCATGTCTTTGGACCGGGGGAGGAAACCGGAGTACCCGGAGGAAACCCTCGAGGCACGGGGAGAACATGCATTATTAAAAACTTATTAATAAAAAATATATTCTTTCATTCATAATATTGACCATTCCATTTTATTAACAATAATAATATTATAATTAATTAGGCTAAGAATCTAAATGTTTTCTTTTTAATCATCACCATATTAATATGTATATTAATTTGTATACAGGTGTATAATAGTGTATATAGGTATACTGCTAGTCACTGCCTTAGCCATGGGTGTGACAATGTGTGCTTAAAAATATTTTTTAACTAATAAGTTTTGCCATTAAAAAAAAATCTATGGCAGCAAAACTGTCAGAAATATATGCAGATTTCCTAACATCACTCACACTTGTTTAAACCAAACAATAATTCTTTACATGGATCCAAGTTTATATACCTGAGATTTCTGCTCTCTAATTAGACAATACTTTCATTAGATTGATTAGTTAATAAGCATGCAGAATTTAGGAGAATAAAGTTAGCGATATAGGCTAAATCCAAAATAAGGCAAAACACCTGTTCAAAAGTTAGTCTGAACATCACTGAAACTTAAACTCTCTCTGCCGTATCGCCGTCGTAAAGAGAGACAATCTTTTCATTTAGACCCAATTACCATACTTCAGTGATCTGCTGTGTTCTGCATAATTTGTATTTCCCATCATTTTAAACATACTTTTTTAATGAGAGCATGTAGATGTACAGACAGCCGAAAAACAAGTAACCAATAAGGGTAAAAATTACAAATAAATTATAAATACAGTATGGTGTTGCAGTAATAAATGAAAAAAATAAATCCTTCTTACATTTACTGTGTTATTATGTAAATCTAGTCTATGACTTTGGTTACTTTATGCTTCGTAGTTATGAATTGTTTAAAAACAAGTTGATTCTCTGGGCTGGCTCTTTAATGTAGACAAAAATCTTCTTTGCAATTCTATTTTAATGAAAGTTACAATAACATTGCTGCTGATACAGCAGTCACAATGACATTAATGTCAGAACAGCATCGTGTTGCTGGCTTTACATTTATTGAAATAGATTGTTTTTGTCCATCATAAAGTATGTTAAGATTCTATTGGGGAAAAAAAAAACAGGTAAGCTGAGGTGAGCTGACAAAATTACTCTGTCATTGAAATGGAGTTTCATAATGTACTCTCCTTCTTTTTACCCCCCAAGTTCTCTCCCTTAGCTTTGGCCAATTCTCTCTCGGTAGTCAACTACTACCCACTTTGCAACAATAAAGCCTCTATATTAATTGCCATGCAATTAATTTCTAACATAATTACAATGCCCTTTATTGCAACTCATTCTAGACCTACCCTGATTAGCAAAAATATTGTTCTAGATGTTTAATTAATGTAGGACACTACATTTTGAAATGACTGTCTGCAGTGTCTGAGCACAAAGCCATGTTGCCACTGAAGCATTTCAGGCTCATTATTGAATTATATTAACAGGATGGAACAACAACATTTACATGATAAAAAGGTTGTCCACTCATTTGACCTTATTTTCTTTATTTCAGTATAGAGACTATGTGTGGATTTGGGGCGAAGGAAAAATGTCATAAATAAATTTTCCAGTGTTTGACACTGTATGGGAGACTCAGTCAGCCATCACTTGTGCCTCTGCATCATTAAGAGATACAGTCTCATAAGAGCTAAAACAATAAATCGAACTCAGCAGCCTGAAATTGGAACTTTGTATTATTTACTTAAATCCCATTTGCTGAGAATAAAAACACTTAAGCCAGGTTCTGCCTGTTGCACCATGAATATACAATGATACACTTAACATTAAACTAGGTGCCTAATATTGTGTAGGCCCCCAGTGCTGCCACCTAAACAGCTCTGACCCGTCAAGGCATGGACTCTACAAGACCTCTTAAGGTGTGCTGTGGGATCTGCACCATGCCCACTTGCCCATTGTAGGCCCTTTCAGCAGTGCACAGGGGTCAGTATGGCAATTCTGACCAGTCTGTGGCCATGCCACTGTGTGTTCTGACACCTTTCGTTCGTAGACAAATTTGTGCTACAATAGCTCTTCTGTTAGATCGGATCTGACTATCCTTCCGTGAGGCTTGAGTGCCCATGACCTGGCTGTCATGCATACTGGAAACACTTCACAAGACCTGATGTTTTGGAGATGCTCTGAACCAGACATCTAGCCATCACACAGTGGTCCTTTTCAAACATCCATAGACTTGCCCATTTTTCCTCCTTCCAGCACAACAACCCCTACATTTATTCACTGCATCTGTTAGTTTTAATGTTAGTGCTCAACAGAGCTTAATGACTGCGATAGGAGCCACACAAACAATAATCGGGTAATAATTTCAAGAAGCATAACTCCTTATTCTTTGCAGATTTCTCGGTGTAACCACACGAGAGCACTTTCCTCAGGCTCCAGTTATGAAAGACACAGAGATAACAAATATTTGATACACAAAGTTCTGCTCAAAGTAGGACAAAAAGTGACATGGTTCTGTTTCAGGTGGGATTGTGGGTTTTATTTTTAAATATGAGGAAGTTTTATGTTTTCTAGAACAAGGCAGGACTAGTCCCACCCTTCTCCTGTCATCTGAACACAGTGTGAGAATTCATGGCATCCTATTATAAGCTTTCCTCTTGCAGGCTACGGACAAGCTGCGACATCACATGGCCCATTGGTGTGACTGCTGCTCCTGCATGTGCTCCATGTAGGTCAGGAAGGAGGACAGAGAGAGACCTCGTTTCCAACTTTGCTCAGCTCGACGGGATTTCCGATTTGAAAAAAATCCTGATGAGAAACAAAATCCGCTTCCCTCCCCATAAAAAACTCCACAGGCAAAAGTATAAACCTTTCTCTTGTGACAGCCATGGCCCAGCTCCAAAGGATTACCCAACATAATAAAATAATCTCATCAACATAGTTCAACATTTTTTTTTTTTGATGGTTGAGGAAAATAATTCAGATTGAGCTCCCTTCTATACCGAAGTTGAATTGAAGGAAAGAGAGCATTTTGTTGGAAAAACACAAAAGGAAAATAAATTCATTCTCATTATTGCAGTTCAGAAATGCTGGCATCTCTTTTAAGATAAGGTTTATATTAACAAACTGCGAAAAACAAACACTGATAGTTTTTTTTAATTACTAGAAAAATGTGTATACAAACTTTACAGACTGAAAGGCTTAAGAAATTCCCCAAATATATTTCATAATGATGGCAATTACCTTGAAAGCTGGAGACTTCTCGCTGCAAGGGCTTATGGGTAAAGAGTGAAGGCTGCTGGCAGGGCTGGGCTCAGTGCTCTAAAAGGAGGGGAAAAACAACAAAGACCATCAGTTTCAATTCAATCCTTTTTTTGTTGTTGTTGTTTTTAATGTCTTACCCTGAATGAACGACACACAATTCAATACATAGTTGACTTCCAGAAAAGTATTTTATTAGCATTTAGCATTTTGCAAATGTATTACAATTACAAACCTGAGCTCTAATTAACCAAATCCTAAAATTCTTGGCTCAGGTAGATTTTGATAATCTTGAGGCATCTGTAGGAGGTGACTAGATTCCCTAGAAAGGCACACTTGTGTGTACACAGATCCACAATTTAGAGTGCATGTCCAACCAGACACCAAACCACAGTCCAAGGAAATTGCTGTAGACTTCCACAAACAAATTGTATACAAACATGAATCTGGGCACAGTGTATAAAACATTTCTAAAGCTCTGAATTTATGGGATACAGACAGAGTGGGCAGAACGTTTGTGAAATAGAAGAGGTTTGGAACCATTAGGACTCTTTCTAGAGTACAGTTACCAGGATAAAATGGCCTTGGTTAGAACCACTCTAACAGCTTTATAAGTCAACAATCTTAAAAATACTGCATCAGTCAGGCCTTTATAGTACATCGACAAGATAGAAGTCACTCCTGAGTAAAAAGCATATGGCAGGCATTTAAAAGACAGCGTGAGAAAAAAGATCCTCTGGTCTGATGAGATATAAATGGAACACGTTGGGCTTAACTACAAACACAAATCTGGTGGAAACCAGATACTGCTTATCAACTGGATAATACCATCCCTGCGGTGATGCATGGTTGTGGCAGGGACAGGAAGACTGGTCAGAATCGAGTCAATAATGCCCCTTTTCCACTGAGGCAGTTTGAGTGCTGATTCGGAGCCAGAGCCTAATTTAGAACCAGTTCTTTCTTTTTTGACAGCCAAAGCACCGGCTCTGAACCAGGAAAAGTGGTTCTTAAGTAGCACCAAAACGTTGCTGGTCTAGACTTAAGAACCGCTTGTGTCAGTGGCTGGGGGCGGGGCTACTGTTAGCGCATTTGATAATATACAGATTTTTAATAAACTTTTACTTTACCGCAATATGATCAATTATCAGCACACATGATAGTAGGTAGCTACATGCTAAGGCTAACTTTTTTGTGAGTTAATGATAAAATAATGTTATGTACTTTCTCGATTACAACCTCCGATTATACAAATTACATTGAGCTGCACGTACACGTTGGATTCGCCACGTTTGGATGCATTTGTAGGTTCACAAAGCCATGAGCATTAACAGTAAGGCAACATCTGCCATTGTTGATGTGTTTGCCAGTGCTGCGCTAAAGTTGCTGGGAAACGTGACACGTATACAGTGACGTCAGACTCGGCTCTGTGATGGCTCTCTAACCGATGGAAAGGCAAACCGGTTCTTAGAAGGTTCGCCAGTGGAACCAACTTTGAACCAGCACCAGCACTAGCTCTGAGTACAAGTGTCGGTATGTCCTTGAGTAACCCAGACCTGTACTGTATATAATATCTGTGGAGACACCTAAAGATGGAGGGTGTGTGACCTGCCATACCCTACTGGACATATAACACTCTGTAACAACAAAATCATATCTACATATAGCTCTTATATCCATCATTGGAGCTGAATCTATCAATTGCCCTGTACATACTTACCTGACCCTGCCATTCTATATTATGCTTACACTTCACTTTACATCTGGTTAGATTCTAAACTGCTTTTCATTGTACTAATACTTGTACTCTGTGCCATTTAATCTATTGTACCCTATTAACTCTTGGTAGATCAGATGGGAAGTAAGAACAAGGATTTTTTTTCCATACTGTACTGTAAATGTGTTCAAGCTCCACACGAATTTGCAATTCCTAAAAGTTTCCTATCTTGACATTTATTTTACAGAGTCATTCTAGAAACGTGGATTCAATACGGCTTTTCAACTGGCATAATGTTTGTACTTGATAACTGGTTGTCTTTGTGGTATTTTCTGCAGCTCACTGAGATGTAATGCCCTAATGGAACTTGAGTACTTAATGGTTCACAGAGTGTTTCACTGAAAGCACATTTTGTGAGGTGTGCTATAATTTGGAAACGTTGTCCTGTCAGCTTAGCTGACCTGCATGTCAAAATAAAACCAAACATCATCAATAAGTAAAGCAACAAGGTTTGAACATCTGTGATCATTGTTATGTCAGGTTAGCTGTAGATTACTGTGATACTGAAGAAATAGTTAATTTAATGAATGAATAATTAAATGATACAGAAAGCTCCAAAATTATTGGGACCTGTTGAATTGGTTGAAAACGTTAAGGAAATAAATACTGTATGATTTATTAACTCGATCTCACACTGAAACATCTTGCCTTTATTCTAGGAAAATGTAATAAAAAATATATATAAATTGAAAAAAATATGGATCTATCACAATCTCTACAGATGCTCCATTGTTCCTGATAGTCTTTTGTGGATTCTGTTCTTTTGCTTACCCACAGGTTTTCCACAAGGGTTTGAAATATTTTCAGGGAACTGTAATGGCTATATGCTCATATATGGTCATATTCTGTGGTCACTGAACCATTTTTGTGTAGATTTGAATGCATCCTCACATTATCAAGATCCCATTTTTGGACTCAGGTAGCCGGACATTTCTTTAAAATCTGTAGTACTTTGTAGAGTACCTGTTAAAAACGCAACAAGATTCCTTTACAGATTGTCTACCATACTCAGCGGTGGGTATTAGGTTCTTTTCTGTATATCCACCCTATAAGCCAATAAATAAATAAATAAACATCTGACTACAGAACATTGTCCCAGTCAAATTTCCAGTATTGTCAAATGAACTCCAGATACATACGCTTCTTGTTAATGAGGGTTTTGGATTTGTTCTGACCTTCTAAAAGAGGAGTCCACCTGATTCCACCTGTTAATCATCTGATCTGTTAACATATCAGTTCGGATATGTCCATTTCAAATAGATTGTTTATTTCAGATTCTGAGATTTAGTGACCCCAAAATGATGGTCCACTTCCTCAAATCTCCAACTGTGCTCCTCGTCTCTATCCTTCTCTCTGTGCATGATGGCAAAACTGACTTGTGTCATCTTCCAGGCAGGTTTAATACTGCAATACTACTAATATTTTATTATATGTAATTTATTGTTCTTTGTAGTCTTTTCTTTATTCACGAAGGTCAAAACAGTTCAATCTAAATTCATTTGTGTATTCTTTTCATTTTTCTAATGCGGATGAAAAAAAAGGTGAAAAGTGATGAAAGAAAAAAGGAAAATATAAATGTGAACATGTTGATACTCTGTTCATAAAAATCTATGCCATTTCACTCCAGTAATACTGAAGCCATCTCTATATAATTTGAAACCAATGGGAAACTTTGAAGACGTCTTCATCTGTGCTCAATATCACAGGGTCATATAAACAACCGCAACAGAAAAGCACAACTCATTGCAAATTTGTTGGTGAACAGTTTACATATGGAGATGGAAGACGGCACATTTGCAAGTTAATGAGAGGCCTGAGTCAGTGAGGAGGGCAAACAATTTCCTCTTTAATATTCATGTTTTTTTTTATGCTGTGCGCACTTTCCTGGACCTTCTTTTGTCTCATAATTGTTATTTCAGTTTTTACGGCTTACAAAATAGTTTTAGTTGCTACTGTGTAGGGGAAGAGGATAGAGAGTGTCACAGGTACGATGGTTTATAGTGAGAGTCAATAATGAAATCTAAAATAATATGATTCAATAGAATGAAAAGGGACCTCCACTGAAAATAAATGAACTTGTGTTTATAGTCAAAAATATCAGAATGACTACAGTTTTGCCAAATAATAATAAATACTAAGATCACTTGCAGGCTGAACCTCAGACTCAGGTTGCTCTGAGTCCAGCCAAAGCAATAAAGTTTTTATATTTTGCATAGTCAGTAAAGCTGACACACTTCATTTTGTCCTAGCAAAGATAGTATATTTCAGGGAAATATGTCATTCCTAAGCTAATATACAGCCCAGAAGCTGAAATTATGATCTATCATTGCATATTTAACTTTTGTTCTCAACCCCAAATGTCTTCATTGAATATCAAAAACAAAAGAAATGGCCTTGATGTTCCAATAGTTTCAGATGGGACTGTAGCTGTACTCCAGGTAAGTTTGTAATGCTGTACTCCAGGTACGTTTGTAATGCTGTACTCCAGGTACGTTTGTAATGCTGTACTCCAGGTACGTTTCTAATGCTGTACACCAGATATGTTTCTAATGCTGTACACCAGGTACGTTTCTAATGCTGTACACCAGGTAAGTTTATAATATTATGCTCTTGCTAAGTTTATTAAGCTTTGTTCCAGGTAAAATCTAGCACAGCAATACTGCATGTAAGTTTATAAGCCCTTTCTCTAGATTATAGTAAGATACTTGAGTCAAAAATGCCTTACAGTAGCTGTGCTTCCCATTCCAGTGGAGAGGTTTTAACAGGTAGTGGCCTTAAAGCTCTGTTTATTTCTCAGATGATTTAAAATAAATAAATAAATAAAATTAAAAAAAAAAAAGCACAGCAGCTCCAGAAATCAGCAACCAGCATGAACTCTTACCTCCTGCAAAAGCCTGCGAAGTCGCAGCAGGAGCGTTTTCATGGCCGTGCAGTCCTGCTGCATCAGCCTGAAGGGTAACGTCTCCAACCCAGGGAACAGCTCATCATCACAGGGCACAAAGAGAGACACCGGTCGTGACTCCCTGGAAAAAACAAGAGATGGAACAACATGTCAGTGTATTCCTAACATGGAAACATACAAATACTATACAGTATGTACATGCAGTAGAAGCACAATATAAACTGTACTTGTTTAAAAATGCTCATCAAGTGCAGCAGACTTTATTCGTTAACAATGAGTGTTTTTGGTCATGAGGTCTTTTAGTTGCTTCGCCTAATAGTAAACTCTATATCGAGTGATATATACATTAACGTAAGCTTTGCATCGTGCGGTTAATTGGATATTTTGCAAGAAACATAGTGAGCAGTGCAGATACTGTACGTGCTGGATTAGTGGAACTCGAGTAAAAAAAAAAAAAAAAAAAAAAGTATTACACTAGAACCATCAATATAATTACTGAAATATATATAATAATATAAACATAACTGAAAAAGGAAACACAGACACTCAATGAGTGCAGATTATAAAGCAAAAAAGGGGCTAAAAAAACACAGAATAATAAACTTCAGGTATAGAAGAGAGTCATGAAAAAGGAGAAAGCCCGCTCAATAAAAGTAGCCAGTTTTGCACACAGTGATTCCAGATCGGGAAAAAATAATTCTTCTCTATAAAATATGCAACTAAATGTTGAAATTAAGTGAAGCAATTAATGCAATTAAAGCTAAAAAAAAAAAAAAAAACAATGAAGGCTGTTCCAGTTGCTGTTCCAATAAACAAAAATTTCAGAAAATTCCAAAAAGTATTCTTGACTTCTCAACAAACATTTACTGTGAAATAAAATAAAATAAAAAACTGATCATATTTACACAGTATAACATATAAAACCATTTTCATATCTGAGGCATTTAACCTGATAGTTTTCATTTTCTGTATATGAGACTAGTGCTTAATGCGTATGTGTTCCGATCAACAGAGCTCAAACAGCTCTCAGGTGTGGATGTGTCTGTCTAATCCTGGCACAGAAAACTACTAACCGGGGAAAAACTCTATATTTCTTATAAGAATATTTTTTCTTGGAAATCAAAAGCAGTACTGTGGTAATGAATGTGATGATTCACTGACTGCTCACAATCTACACGGTGACTCTCTCACAATGGATGTGCCTAAGGCAGGCCAGAGTGATAAGACAGAAAACACATATATATATTTATATGACAATCGCTACATCTATTACAGGGTCATTATTTACATCATGGATTAGAGGATAGAGAAACAGTCGTGATTCATATTCTAGATACACCAGAGCAGATTTTTGTCGTCCCTGGATTTTACCTTGTTGTCTACTATAGAGAGAACACGCCATCTGAGGGCTTTTTACTCTGGCAAAGAAAAACAGCAGTGTGAGGATAAAAGCAATGACATCTTAGCATAATAGCCATAGCACTAAGAAAATGGCAGGCTGGCAGAGTTAGCTTTGTCTGGGAACACTGATGATAACAGGAATAGGGTTTTTTTTCCCTGACTATGTAATTTTCCTTACTAAAGCACTTTTTCAGCCTCCACTGGCACAAGCTGGATTTCTGTCCCTTCAAACACTATAAATCCTAAATATGCTTCACATTAGTGCCTCTATCTTTCCTTCACTGTAATATGGCCCTGTGTAGAACATCTAAAAGTGGTGCCCATTAGCTTTGACAACATTCCAGTCACCTCTAATATCCCATTACAATATCATTATAGCCATCACAGCTTCCCCCAGGACTCTATGGGTTCATGTCTGTGCACTGTGCAATGCGAATACTAATAATGCCATCCAGTTAGGGCGTCTTATGAAGGAAAGTCTCTTTGTTTAGCCTCCTCTATGATGGCCCCCCTCTGTGCGCTCACCTGGACTCCTCATGTTAGAGGACACAGGGAGCCGGTGTCCCTTTGCTCTAAAAGACCAGCTGTCACATGGAATGGACTCCCCCAGCTGGACTGCTTTATAGCTCATATTCTGTGTTTGGGTTATTAGCGCAGTATTCCCATCAGGGCCTTCAGCATCATGCCACGCACTGCCTTTGATTTCTAATTACACATTAATTTCACGCTAGAGAAGCAGTACTGCATCTGGGCACCATGAAGCCATCCGTGCTGGTATATTCATTATGGAGTTGTAGGGAAAAATTTGGATCTCTGCTTGAACGGCTCCTAAAATACAATCTGATCTTCATCTAGGTCACAGTGGAAAACAAAGACACAGTCTTAATAAGCTATGTACTTGTTCAATAAAGATATGGAAATATCTGGTGTTGAGCAAAACAAGAGGAGTCACAGAATATTATGATATGTTTCAATCAGGCAAAACTCATATAATAAGCTCAAAAACAAGGCTGTAGCTTACAAATTTAATAAACAAATCAAGGAGTAATATAATAAACACTTCAAGCAAAGTGAAGCAAAGTGAAGCAAAAAAAAAAAAAAAAAAAAAGGTCTGCATTAGAGTGGAGTTGTGTATCCTGGCAAGAGCAGCAAAGACAAATATGTGTATACCTTAGTTAGCAAGCTGTTAAGCTGTACAGCACATTTGGAGGCTGCAGATAACCGAGTGAGTAGGAGGAGATTTAACAAATGCTATACCAAAAAATATGAAGCATAAAGACACTGAAAATAGAAGCAGTTTGAAAAACTGATGGTGCTGTATGAATGTGTGCCAGGAAAGAAACCCCGTAAACATGAGCACAAAAAAGAGACGCAGACGCAGGACTGTGGATATACGAACACCCTAGGGAAGTCCATTGGGTCTGATGGACTACTGAGAACGTTTATTGGTGCGTACCTGAAACCATCGGCATGCCAAGATACTGTAGAGTTTACGCTGGACCATTAGCTTAAAGCGACATGCAACCATGAAAGGAGGCTCGTAACAGGATTACAAGTGAAAGGGGTGAAAATGTGTGAAATGATTTAAAATGAAGTGGCAATTCGAAAAAGAAAGATTTGCTCAGATCTAGTTGAAGGTGTTGCATGCTGAGTTCGGTGGATTCTGCTTTCAGAAATTAGAAAAATGAAGTAAATACGAACTGAAAGATATTTCGAGAAAAAAAAAAGAAAACATAAATATAAGGCTTTTTTTTCTTGTCTTGCTTAATAGAAGCACACCAGTGGCAATCGTACACAATTGTATTACGTTATTGAGACGTGCATACTGTTAAAAAACGGGAAAAAAAGACAGGTAAAAAGGTAAACCGGTAAACTACTTTTTAATTTCCTGTGCTGAATCTCAGAAAGATTTTGTTTGATTTAAATCACGTGATATAATGCAACATTGGTGTTAACATTGAGAACGTAGAGGTGACAGCTACACTCGGTGTCTTGACACCGATGCACCTTTTTTTTTTGTATAATCCTCACTTCTATGCTTGGAATAATAATTTTGTCACTGTTGACTAAATGCCTGCTGAAAAAAACCAATGTTATTTCGAGAAATGAAATAATATGAGGTTGAGTGAGGAAGACAGCCTTGACATATGAGTTATATTGGAAGTCCTATATTTAAGTAGTTCATCATTTATAACGTGCGTAATCAGGCAAAAAAAAAAAAAAACATGACTGTAAATCCGTCACGAAGCATCTGAACTTGCCAATACGGTGGCACTGCCTGCCTTTGGAAATAAAAAAAAATTAAAAAAACCAACCAAATGACAAGCATGAGTCATTTTGATTGAGATATTTCTTAGCCTAGACATAAGCGTGCTGGCTGAGAGTTGGATTAGACATTTTCAATCTAAAGTACTTCTCGGTTTGTCATGGTTTTTTGGAGCCTCCCTCTCTAAATCACCTTGAAAGAGAAGGAGACGGAAAGTAGCACAGGCCAGACGCACAGCCTTCTGTCACAGAGGACCACAGCTTGCAAGAACCTATGCAGTCTGCCCCCCTGCTGCAGCAAACCTGTTCCTGAAGGACACGTGAGATGAACTGCCTTTCATGGCTGAGAATTTGAGCACCTGACCACCTGGGCTTTGTCCAGAGACTTAATAAAAAAAAAAGGAAAAAAAAAGGATCAAAAGCACTGGATGAAAAAGTGTAAGGCCACAATAGGGATTAAATTCTTCTCTGCTTTCCTCCAAAAAGATCTCCTACATTGCTAGTTGCTTAAGTTTCTACACATTACGTTGTCTTTTCTACAAGTGATTCAGTCTTAGTCGTGCTATAAGGTAGGATGAACCCATTCTGTTCTCTCGCTCTCACTCTCGCCCCCTCTCCCTCGCTCGGTTTAGCTCTGCCTCAAACCTCAATGCTGGGATTGAGAGAGGGAGGGCTCTGGGGCTGAGAATCGGTTTTGTCAACTGTTGAGGTGTCATCCATAGAAAAAGCCAAGGTTTTGCCTTAGGATAATAAATCATGTCACTTAGCACTGGAGAAGAATAAAAACTCCACAGACTCACAGAGTATCTTTTGCTGCACTGATGGCAGTGGTATAATCCTGCTAAGTTATTTCACTCTGGGCATTTCAGAGCTTAGTACTTAATTGCAGATCAAAGCATTTTAGCAAGAGCGACAGTGGAAAAAGGAAAGGCTCTGGTCAATGCATAGACTGCACCATCAATAGGGTAGTAAGTATCAGTCCCTCCAGAATTGAACTCAAAGTCATTCAAATATTCAAGCTGATATTCAGAGGAGCTTGCAATTTTTTTCCAATTTATCAACGGGTTTCTGCAGATTTGGCCCAAGACACAGTTTAGCCAAACTCGTCCTCAATTCATGTGTGTTGAACCTCGTAGAAAGTAGATTAAAAGATGAATCCTGTGCTTGCAGCATCACCAATTCAACAGACCAAGTCACTGTTACCTCATTGCAATATTTTAGGAGTTTTTTTTTTTTTTTGAGATTGTTGCAGCCAAATACACTTGATTTGGTTAGAGCTTTTTCAAAATTTATGATGCAACTTTCTTGTGGAAAGCTACTTAAACTGGTTAAAGTGTAATCATGGGATCCTTCTTCTTTGGAACTACTTCCACTGACGACATGTTTGTAATAGCTTTCTATAATATCAAGTACGATGCACAGAAACTGAAGAAGGCTTTGGCTGAATGTTTTGATGAAGATGATGATGGGTATGATAATGGGCCTTGGGCCAAACCTGTGGCAAATCTGCAGTTTATTCATTTATTTATTTATATCTCCATAAAGTCAAAACCATATTTTTTTTTTCAGGACTGAAGAACCTTAAAGCCAGGTGAATAATAAAGTCTGTTTTATTGGTCTAATTATCCAACCATGGTACTGGAAAAGCTGATCAGGTGATGTGCTTGGAAAAAAAAAATGTCAACAGTCAGAGATTAAATAAAGCAAAACACTGGCTTGGGTGTCATTGGGTCAATTTGTCTAATTAGTTTTAATAAGTAAGTATGAATAACATCACACTGTTTTGGTTCCATCTGGTATGTTTGTATTCATTGCGACCTATAAAGTGACAGCTTTACCACTAACCAGATGTGAAGTGTTCAAGCAGAAATATCACTAACCTGTATGCTAACAAATATTCAGTCTACATGCACATGCTTTGATTTAAAAACGAGGGGAAAAAACTTCTATTTCAAATAAGACCCTAATATGTCATGGCAAAGGGCCAGAAGTCACAATATCTTTAAAAATATCATAGAAAAAAAAAATGTTAATAATTTTTTGGTCATATCACTGAATAGCAGCTGTCACACGCACGTCCAAAAAAAAAACAAGGGGAAAAAAAATATATTGACTTACAAACTGCTGGCCAGATGTGCTGAGGATGTACAACAGGCTGCATAATACTAGACATAAAACTCTGTTGGAAGATATACAGTGGACGAGCGATTCAAAGCTGTTTTAAAGATACAAGGCCAAGGTCATTCATACGTCTTGCTGACGAGGCAAACCCACCTGCTCTGGAGGGAACTTAACAGCTTTTTTGTGCAGTAATTCAAAAGTAGATTAAAAATATCAGTCTTCAAGTCAGTTTCTAAGAAAAATCTTAGAATCTTTGTGTGTGTGTGTATGTATATATCACATTCAGGCTTACACACACACACTCACACTCACACACACACACTCACACACACTGCCATGCATTTTATTTTATTTTTTTTTTTTTGTGTATGTAATGGAAGTGTTTTATATTAAAAGCACAGAACATGTCCTTAGAAATATCAAATTCTTTTGTTGTTTTCTTGTATTGAGGTTGATATGAGGTTGCAGACACAAAATCTCATCTGGAAAAGAAAAGAAAAGAAAAGAAAAGAAAGATGACAACGCTTAACTGTACCTTAACTGGTGATAAAAAGGGAACAGGATGCAAGAGCAATCGCGTGACAGTCATAATAAAATCTGATGGTGGATCACTGATGCTTTGGGGCTGTTGGTTCAGGTGCTCTTGTGAATATTGATGGCATCATGAATTCTGCCAAAGAGCAGGATATTTGAGCCCAAAACCTCTGCCAGGAGGTTAATAGTTGCTTGTAAATGGATCTTTCAGCAAGATAATGACCCCAAACTGAAGAGGTGTTGGGACAGAAAATCAATCTTGGTTATCACAGTCGTCATGTTTGGGCTGTATTGAAAATCTGTGTGCTGTAGGGAATCATTTTGAATGTATGAAGAGTCTGTATATAGACAGGAAGTGCCTACTAACAAACAACTGCTGAGCAGATCTTATCTGAACGGTGGATCATTCACAGCACAGCAGTGACAGTAGCATGGCAGTGGCGTGTGCATGTGTGTGTATGTGTGTATGTGTGTGTGTGTGTGAAGGAGGGGTGGTGGTGTGTGCTGGTACAAATGCATTAGTGATGGTGGGGTTTCGTGAACACTGAACTTATTGTCCACTTCATTCCACACACCTCTTGCTGTGTTAGGTGGTTTTCACACTAGGCACATTTTCTGAGGTCTGAACCTGAATGTGATTGTTTCCGGCACTTTGGTGTGGATTCACACTCAGTTGATTCTATGGAAACCCAAGTGTGCTCATCTTGTGTCAACAAAAATGCACATGGAGAACACAATGAGACTCAAGTGACTAATTAAATTTATATATTTATAAATATATATAAATATATATAAATATATATATATATATATATATATATATATATATATATATATATATATATATATATATATATATATCGTCGCTGTCGGGCGGAATCCTCGTATCTCCAAAACCGTTATTTTTCAGGAAATGAAAAAAACGGCGTCTCTTATCTGCAGTGAACAGGGTTTAGTCCGCATTGCAGTGGATTGTCTTGCGCTAAATTCCTGTCCTCAGACGAGCACCAGAACTAGCGGGTTCTATTTTTTTTCTTTGAGCCCAGTGTTTTGAAGACATTTACCTCAGAAGACGTGTTGATTCGTTGCGACTCTTCTTGAGGAGAAATATGCCGCGAAGCTCTCCCGCGGAGTGAGGAAGAGGTGGACAGTTGAAGTGTCCAATGGAGTTCTGAGATTTGCGCTCAAGCTATTTTCAAGACTTTAGATTGGTTAATAACTTGTAAAAATAACAGACCCACATGGGGACTGACCAATAGCATCGATATGTGAAAAAATATGAAATTGACCAAATTTGGACATACGAGGTTTCCCCCCGACAGCGATATATATATACACACACACACACACACACACACACACACACACACACACACACACACACACACACACACACACACATACATACATACATACATACATATACACCTGCATTTTTTGGTCTTCTTTTTTCTTGTTTCTCATTTTCCTCTTGACAATACAGCATAGATTCACTAGAGGGTTCAGTTCTGGTGAGTTTTCTGTCCGGTCAAACATACCAACTCCATGGTCATTTAACTGGTGGGTTTTTGTTAGATGTGAGCCAAAATCATCACAATTAAAAGTACCAAAGACTTAAACTACTTTAGTCTGTGTGTACTGAATTTATATAATACTTTTTTCACTATTTGAGTGCACCTGTTTTTATATATAAATATAAAATATATATGTATGCTACCCAAAATCAGAGCTCCTCCTACAGGCTGGGGTCTCGGGTTGAAAATTGCGATGCTCTTTCCAATCCACATGACAGGTTTACCATTTCCATGCAAACCCTGCTCTGTTTTAGACTAAACTGCCAGCATGAAAGCTGCTTTTGTCTTACTATTCCACTTGCCCTGCACATTGTGTGTTATTCATTCTCAAGTCTTCAGGGTCAGGATCTGAACACAGCATTGCTCTTAACAGTTATGGCTGGTGCACTGTTCAAAATTAGACTTTTATTTTGCACCCTATGAAAAAATATATTCAAAATCACACAGAGTCACACTTTTTTTTTTTCCAGATTCTCAAATAAACTTGAACCATAGTATATTAGGGCAGCTTCTAAAAATTGTACAAATAATTAAAAGGTCAGGGAAATATATATAAATTTCTAGGCTAATTTCCATGCAAATATAATTTCCGGCACATCCACATGGGATACGTCTGGCGTCATTACGAGGAAAAGCCAGCTGTCAGAAATGAGACCCAGTTCTGTAAGGACTCAGCATTTGAGAGCATATTTATCAACTATCTTAACCAGTAATGCATTGTGTGCATTACTGTTAGATATAATTAAACAACTAGACACAACTGTATAAATTATGGTAATTAGCTGTCAACAAGAACAACAGACTATCTTGTTTAGATGAGAGTTATATGAGCGCGTCGGGAAACTGAAGTGGATTTAACTATCTAAGAGGCTCAGTCAATCAAGTCGATTACAATCTCCTACAAAGCGGTGGAGACTAAACCTAAAAATTCTTCATCAAGAACACTGGGGTACAAATCCCACAGTGACACTAGAGAGCACTGAGATCAGGCTGCTAAAATCCAAAACAGTCTTCATTGTTTAAACATACACTTACACTCTCGTTCAATCAGATAAATTTAAATGAACTAGTGGCAAGCTTGTAAGGCAAAGCCGTTTGAAATCCCAGCATACTGAAATCCAGTGGAGGTAAAGCTTGGCTTATTTGTCTTCCTCAATCACTGTCTTTTCTCATGTATTCATTAGAGCATCTCTGTGAGCTGGGCGCAGGAGGATAAATTAATTGTTGTTTTTTTTTTTTAATGCAATTTTTATAGAATTGATCACATCTAATTCTTTTGACTGATTTAAAGATTTAACATGCAAATGAATTTGAGTGAGGAGAAGAGAGGAAAGGAGAGGAAAAGAGAGGTGAAAGAAAGGAGAGGAAACAAAAAGAGAGGTGAAGAAAGGAGAAAAGAGGAGAGGAGAGGAAAGGAGAGGAGGGGGAAAGGGGGGAGGAGAAGAAAGGAGAAGTAAGTAGAGGAAAGGAGGAGAGGAGAGTCAAAGAGAGAGAAGAAAGGGAGAGTCAAAGAGAGAGAAGGAGAGGAGAGTCAAAGAGAAAGAAGGAGAGGAGAGTCAAAGAGAGAGGAGGAGAGGAGATGAAAAGAGGAGAGGAGAGGAAGAAAGGAGGGGGGGGTGAGAAGAGGAAACAGGAGAAAAAAAGATTAACGGAGGGTAAAAGGAGGAGAGGTGAGGAGAGGAGAATATTAACACAGAGTGAGCCAGAGGAGGATGAGCAAGTACCTGTTGTTCTCTCTGCACTCCTTGGCAGTGTTCTGGTCTGTAGGCAGTTCCAGTGGGGATGGCAGCAGATTCAGACAGGAGGCAAGAGATTGGCACGAGTCTTCCTGAGAAGCTATCGTTTCAAAAAATAAAAAAAAATAAAAAATATTACATAAAGCAACAAGGCTAATTAGTGTCAGTTAGTGAGGACGACATTCGATTCATTCATTCAATTCATGACGATCCTTTATATAACATAAATAAGTGAATTTATGTATGTTTACTTAATTACCAATCATAATATAATTAAGAAGAGAAAGATTAGGAGAAACTAGAAACGTGGATTGGTAAGGAATTGTTTTTTAAAACAAAATTGATATTACATTTCTATTAATAACCACAAAAAAAGATTAGAATTCATTAGACATTTAGAATGCCAGGGAATTGTATTGATTTTAAAACAATTAAAGGTGGGGTCTCCGTTGTTTGAAAGCCAATGTTGACATTTGAAATCACCAAAACAAACACGCCCCTAACCCAAATGGGTCCACCCCTGTTTTGATAGCTCCAACCCACACATACACCAGACAAGTATAACCCAAGTATAACCCAGACAAGTATCATGGCACAACCTGTTGGGGCAGCTGACCGAGGGTATATTTTATCAATAAATTAACTCAATGAGTAATACTATGGTAATGCAAATGTGTTTTTGTAGTACTGTGTTTTGTAAGGTTTAGCTCCGTGTCACGCGAAAAACGTTCAGTTCTCTCCGGTGTTGGAAAGCTGATCCTATATTAACACGGGTCCTACTTCTTGCCTTATCGTAAGCCTTTCTTTGCTTTCTTTCTGTTTTTATCCTCCATGTCAATATTTAAACCGCTTTCTGCTAATGTCACACATGCGTACTGAACACTCTCTCCGCCCATATTGACAAAACACGCCACTTTCTGCTCATTGGCTACACATTTGTTTTGTTTTGTTTTGTGGCCCAACACAAAAACTACATCAGAACCTTTATATAGAGCAGCATACTAAGAAACCTGACCAAGATGATACAGTATGTTATTTGTACAAAAACACAAAGTTTGATGAGTTTAAATGGACAATAAATGAGATATATTAGCAGGATTTGTCCTGGATATCTGCTCACAAGCATTCTCTATAGTTGTGTAATATATTCTTGACCAGTATTAAAATTCTGTCTTGCTTAATCCTCATATATTTGAAACAAAAGCGGCATGTCTAGTTTAAAAAAGCAATCTGCAAGCAATCTTCCCACTAGAGTATTGTGCAAATGATTTACATAATTACTTTAAGATGAAGGGTATTCACCAGAGAAGTTAGTGTGAGGTTCATTATTAGTTTAAAGTGCTTAAAGATGTACCATGTCGATGTCTCTGGTCATCGGAGAGCTCCAGGTCCAGCATTAGATCGTCCTCATCTAGCTCTGATGAGCCGAGATTGTTCAAAAAATCCTGGGAGAAGAGAAGCCATTGCATCAGTGACAAAGTTCTCGCATACTTCACTTCAAAAGTTTCAATCAAGTCTTAAAATACAGCACAGAAGTGAGTACACCCCTGACATTTTTGTAAATATTTTATTATATCTTTTCATGTGACAACACTGAAGAAATGAAACTTTGCTACAATATAAAGTAGGGAGTGTACAGCTTGTATAACAGTGTAAATTTCCTGTCCCCATCAAAATAACTCAACACACTCTTGTGCTGCCCACAAAAGTGAGTATACCCCAACTGAAAATGACCAAATTGGGCCCAAAGTGTAAATATTTTGTGTAGCCACCATTATTTTCCAGCACTGCCTTAACCCTATTGGGCATGGAGTTCACCAGAGCATCACAGGTGAACACTGGAGTCCTCTTCCACTCCTCCATGATGACATGGAGGATGTTAGAGACCTTGCGCTCCACCACCTTCTGGTTGAGGGTGCCCCACAGATGCTAAATAGGGTTTAGGTCCGGAGACATGCTTGGCCAGTCCTTCACCTTTACCCTCAGCTTCTTTAGCAAGGCAGTGGTTGTCTTGGAGGTGTGTTTGGGGTCGTTATCATGTTGGAATACAGCCCTGCGGCCCAGTTTCTGAAGGGAGGGGATCCTGCTCTGCTTCAGAATGTCACAGTACATGTTGCCATTCATGGTTCCCTCAATGAACTGTAGCTCCCCAGTCCCGACAGCACTCATGTAGCCCCAGACCATGATACTCCCACCACCATGCTTGACTGTAGGCAAAACACACTTGTCTTTGTAATCCTCACCTGGTTGTCGCCACACACGCTTGGCACCATCTGAAACAAATAAGTTTTTCTTGGTCTCATCAGACCACAGGACATGGTTCAAGTAATCCATGTCCTTAGTCTGCTTGTCTTCAGCAAACTAAACGTCTAAGGATGATGCACAAGAAAGCCAGGACAGCAGGAGAGGCCTCATTCTGGGACGACACCCATGCAGACCCCCTGCAATGCTGGCAGCGTTTATACGTCTATTTCCCCAAACACAACCTCTGGATATACCCTGTTCTGAGTGGAACCTGTCCTGTTAAACAGCTGTATGGTCTTGGCCACCGTGCTGCAGCTCAGTTTCTTGGCGATCTTATTATAGCCCACACCATCTTTAGAGCAACAATTCTTTTTTCAGATCCTTAGAGAGGTTGGAGTTCTTTTCCATGAGGTGCCATGTTGAAATTCTAGTGACCAGTAGGAGAGAGTGAGAGCGATAGCACCAAATTTAACACACCTTTGACCTTGTAACACTAACGAGTCACATGACACCGGGGAGAGAAAAATGACTAATTGGGCCAAATTTGGACATTTTCTCTTAGGGCTGTACTCACTTTTATGGCCAGCGATTTAGACATTAATGGCTGTGTGTTGAGTTATTTTGATGGGACAGCACATTTACACTGTTATACATGCTGTACACTCACTACTTTATATTGTAGCAAAGTGTCATTTCTTCAGTGTTGTCACATAAAAAAATTTGAGGGGTGTACTCACTTCTGTGTGATACTGTATATTGCATTTGATATATAGAAGAGGAGCTTCCTGGATTAAAATGTATAATTTATCCCCTCTCAGTATTTGGTTACACTTCTTGCTCTAAACAGCAGTGAAAGTCCTGTCATGTAAGCATGGCACCAGTGTGTTGAGATCTCAGTGTACTTTCCACTGACTGGGTGTGCAATGCAACTAGAGTCCATAGATTAACTAGTTTGGAATGGTGATGATTTGGTGATTTTACAAGCATCCGTTCATCTGTCTATCTGGTTTTATATGTAGAACAAAGCAACATACAGTACTTAGGACGTGGCTAGTTTTATTCGTCTGTGAAAATGTATGCTACAGTACATGTTTAGACTTACTGCTTTTACCTCATCATTTTGAATCTCTAGCAATCAGTCAGTGGGACGTCACTAAAAACATAATTCTGATCAGGAGTCTTCATCAGTTTTATGATCATTACACAAGTCAAAGAAGCTTAGAAAAGACAAAGTCCCATAGAGTAGTAGCGTCTCGAATACGTCTTCAGTAAAATCCCATTGCTACTAGTAAATCAAAATAACCTGAAAATCTTTATAGCTTTGACATAAAACACAAGGCATGTCTTTTTCTATCAGAAAGAAGCTCACAAATGCAATACATCTAAAAGGCATGTACTGCCTGAACAAGTTATTCAGATTAAACCATAAGGCATGACAAATCCTTTCCATAGAGACACACTGCCATCTTGTGGCCAGTGTCAGGAATGGTTGAAAACTGAGAAAGGGTGGAAAGCGAGGCACAAAGCAGGCAAGCCAAGCCGCTGTAAAGCAGAACATAGCTAGAGCATAAAAACTTGAAACTGCATAATAAAAAACACACCCCCACCACCCCTCTCTCACTGAGAGGGAAAAAAAGAAAAGAAAAATAAAAAGCTGGTACCGTGAGAAGGAAACCAGAATTGATTTTAATGTTATCTGAAAATGGCATGTGTAATTATTTTTAATCGAGAAATATAATCGACATGGTCTTACACCCACACCGGCACACATCCGCCTGTAAATCAGCTACCTGCAGCCGGCATCCTGTCTGAACGCTTTCATGTTAACATTTATCTCTGAGAAGAGTTTGAGGGGTGACAGAGATCTGACATTTGGTATGACTTACTCTCTTTCACACACACAACCAGATTGATTTTCCTGCCTCTCATGCCACAGCCAGGAGAAAAACTCTTTTACTCATTAAAGCTGGATCCAACAGTTGTTGCCAAGGCACTTGAAAAACCATGCAATGGCAAATGAAACAATTTTCTGCTGCCTGACGATTCCACGCAGCCCTGTGAGAAAACAAACATGCGAAAACATCCGGCTGTACAAGAAACTGTGCCTGAACACGGATAAAATCCGGAACACTGCACACAGCGGTGATGCATGCTGAGTCAAGCCACATTGGAAGAGAACGACTTTAAACAGCTTGTCTCTTTTACCGGTCAACAAAAGCACAATGACCGGAAAGACTAGTTCCTTATTCCAGCATAGTGGATAGTTAATATCTATAAGACCAGTTCTGAAAACATGGGGTTTTCTCTTCAATCAAAGTAAATTTTACTTTAAATCGAAAGGTTCTTGTGTTTCATGTTGGGTCAGGAACGCACAGTGGTTTGGAATAAAGGTGTTGTGGAAACAGATGGGCTGGTCAGGATGGATGCTACTTTTCCTCATTTTGAAGATTCATTAGTCTCTAAAAAGGAGAATCATGGTGAAGAGACAGGCAATCTGCATCGCCTACGATCGATCAAACAGGGCAATGTGGGCAGTGAGCAAAAAAAGAAATGCTTTCCTTGCACACTTTAAAGGAGCACTTTAAAGGTGACATTGTAGCTAATTGATTTAAAAATAAAGCCTACAAAATGTATAGTGTTGTATACAGCATGGATACTACAGCTCGGTCACAACATACCACTCACTTATAACTCTCTGAGATAAAGTACTGTTTAGAATACACACCGAAACCATTGCACCACAGTCATCTTTAACTAGTTATCTATGAGGAATGTGTAGTATGTACCTGAATTACTACCTTTAGATAAACCCCTGTGATGATGACAGAAGTGCTCATGTAAGTTCTTTATTTGGAGCACTAATGCATGTGAAAAAAGAAGCAGCTAGTGTCAAACTATATGTATGGCCTTCAGCCTGAATAGTGGATTCAAGCTAAAGGAATCTCAACGATCTAACTGGAAAAAAAAAAAAGAAGAGAGCAAGAGAAAGAGAGAGATGATTGCATAGATCAACCTTGTTGACGATATAAAACTGAAAAAATGCAGCATTCTGTAACTTTCTTATTCACGTCTGCTCTGGATTACAAATGCTGCTGTCAACAAACCTCAATAAAGCTGCTGCTACACACAATAATGTCCCACCATCCCTGCAGCTCTTACAAGCAGAAGTTCTTATTAAATACAGGAGGAATTCAGCCACACTGCTGAGTTCCTGTATTTAAAACCTTCTTTTTTAAAATCTTTCTCAATTGATCAGTTGAGAACATGAGAATGTCATCTTTGAAAAATAATGAATTCACTAAAATCATTTAAAGAGCAAAATTGAACCTAACAGCATATATATACACTGTAAGTGGTTAGCACACGTACTCCTGAGCATTGTGCCCCATGACACCAGGTACCCCTGAACCCTGTGTAAAATAAATGGTACAGAAATGGATGGATGGATGGATGGATGGATGGATGGATGGATGGATGACCACCTAGGCTTAAAAAAAAACTTTTTTTTGATCACAAATATAAACTTTGCTGCTAACACCATCTGGGTTTCAAAACCCAACTTCTACAGGGTCCAAGTTCAGTAATTAAATCCACTCCACAGGACTGCATAATGCGCTGCTTCAGGATTAGACTAAAGCTGGGCTGTCACAAGCTATTAGGAAAAAACACAATTGTGTGAAAAGGCTTATTTATAATCAACCAGGGGGTATTCTACAAAACAAGCTCCCAATATCCTGCCTTATTTGAAATCGCCAGACAGGTCACTCTGTCCTCGGTGTGTGACACGTTCCCACTAACTTAAGAGCAGCTGAAGTAATCAAGGCTCACATGCATCCATCCGACAAGTCTACAGCCCTGACAATCGGAGGCAGAAAGAGCAAAGTGTCATTCAAACAAAGAATGACACTTTTTTTTCCTTTGAGGAATTGTTTGTTAAACGCTGTAAGACATAATTATGACAAGATCATCCTGTAATATAAAGCCACAGAAGCTGCCTGGCAGAAAGTAGCCGGCTGAATACGCAAGACAGACATAAATATACAATATGTACTTAATGTACTTATGAGCAACACTAGAAATGATCTGCAATTTGACCTCAAGAAGGCATTATATAGTAAGTATCTGTTAGAGAAGCAGGTCAATATTCATCCTAAAAAGTTACCACAGTGCAAACCTGTAGGACAAATACTTCACCACATACTGTATTTCAACATAAAACTACAAGCTAGTAATAAATATATAATGGAGATTTCTGAGCGCATAGTCCAGCTACTCTAATGTAAGTGTATCCTTAGTGTATACACTGAAGAGATTTCCAGTGATTCCAATATCTTTATTAATCACAGAAGATCTCATCGGGAAATGTGAGGGGGCCCAAAATGATCACGTGAACACTTGCACATGCACCAACCATGAACAGCCTTCACTGTAAGATACTGTTTTTATACTGTACAGTTAATATTGGATTTAGATCACACACTTTATTGTAGCATAGTGGCTTTTATTTCTTATCTACCGAGTACAAAACACTTGTTTTACGCATGTAATAATATATGTACTAGTTTGGCAGCAATTTGTTCATAAGTATTGTTTTTTTTTTTAAATAGGAAATAATTAGGAAATAGGAAACTTATATCAATGGTTGTATAGACCTGGTGAAACTCATGTGGCTTTTTCAATTAGACTGATCAAGCTAAGCATTAGCATTAGAACCACACAGAGCAGGTCTGCCCAGAGGACTAATTGACCACAGTAACAAGGCAAGCCTTTAGCTAGCTTCCTCACAATCATAACGAAAGGAAACTAATCAGACCTGATGAAATAAGACTTACGGTTTGTTCGCATACATGTGCATTGTTTGAAAAGAGTCTGATGGTCCAGCATTACCTTGCGTAATCCCAGATGTATTTTCTCTACTATTGTTTAAACTATCACTAAATCCATAGCTGCATCCATTTCACCAAAATGGTATGTTCAAGTATTAAAGTGTTAGGGATGATTAGCAATAAAAGCCTTTTGTGGTGATAAACATTTGGCTCAGGAGTCCAATAATGAGGACGAGAGATGAAACCTTAATAGCACAATAAAAATTTGCTCATTTTCTAAGGGGAAAAATAAACACTTCATAAAACTTCACACTTGTAAAACATGTTAATTGTGCTTTGTTTATAGCCACATCGGACAAATTTGCTACAATTGTAGCTGCTTAATGATGTCCAACCAAAGTTATAACAATACAAGCTATGCTAGCGGCAGCAGCAGCAAACGTCTTTACTCTTTTCCTGTCTGTCCAATCTAATCGTTCTCATACTTTTCACTTCTTGAAGCCAGTCATTACATGATTAGCATAGCAAACTGTTTAGAGCAAAGGACCAAAAAACCATATTTATGATACTACGCTGTGTGATGTTAGAAGATGTTAGGCTCAGGAGATACTGTATGTCTGCTAAAAAGGTATTCCACCTGAGCCCTCTTCACAACAACATGCTCAGGGTAAACACGTCTTTAACACTGGATTCAACAGCCAGTTCAACCGGCACACTGCACTCACAGCTTCTGAGCAGAACAAGTGTAGATTCATGCAGGGAATTCTGGACAAAGCCTTATAAAACATATTGCTTATGCTGTCAAAAGAATGAAGGCATACTGAAAATGAATAACAACTGCAGCTGCTATCTTTCACTCACACACACACACACACACGTTTACATTTACAGCATTTGGCAAACAACCTTATCCAGAGCGACTTACATTTTATCTCATTTTTCTACAAATGAGCAATTGAGGGTTAAGGGACATGCTCAGGGGCCCAGCAGTGGCAGCTTAGTGAACCTCGAATTGAACAACCCAAATGATAGTCCAACACCTTAACCACAAGGCTACATCACACACACACACACGCACACACAGACAGACAGCCACACGCACACATGCACACTCAGACAGCCAGCCACACACACTCAGACAGCCCCAGCCACACACACTCAGACAGCCCCAGCCACACACACTCAGACAGCCAGCCACACACACACAGAGACAGCCCCAGACACACACACAGACAGCCAAACACACAGGCAGCCCCCCACACACACAGACCCCCCACACACATACACAGGCAGCCCCCCCCCACACACACAGGCAGCCCCCCCACACACACACACAGGCAGCCCCCCACACACACACACACACAGGCAGCCCCCCCCACACACACATACACAGGCAGCCCCCCCCACACACACACACACAGGCAGCCCCCCACACACACACACACACAGGCAGCCCCCCCCACACACACACAGGCAGCCCCACACACACACAGAGGCAGCCCCACACACACACACAGGCAGCCCCCCCACACACACACACAATGACACACACACACACACACACACACACACACACACACACACACACACACAGGCAGCCCCCACACACACACACACACAGGCAGCCCCCACACACACACACACAGGCAGCCCCCCCCACACACACACACACACACACACACAGGCAGCCCCCACACACACACACACACAGGCAGCCCCCACACACACACACACACACAGGCAGCCCCCCACACACACCGGCAGCCCCCCCCCACACACAGGCATCCCCCCCACACACACAGGCAGCCCCCCCCCACACACACAGGCAGCCCCCCCCACACACACAGGCAGCCCCCCCCACACACACAGGCAGCCCCCCCACACACACGGGCAGCCCCCCCACACACACACAGGCAGCCCCACACACACACACACACCCCCCCCCACCCACACACAGGCAGCCCCACACACACACACAGGCAGCCCCCCACACACACACAGGCAGCCCCCCACACACACAGAGGCAGCCCCACACACACACACACACAGGCAGCCCCACACACACACACAGGCAGCCCCCCACACACACACAGGCAGCCCCCCACACACACACAGGCAGCCCCCCACACACACACACAGGCAGCCACCCCACACACAGGCAGCCCCCACACACACACACACTCACAGACAGCCCCCCTCACACACTCACAGACAGCCCCCCACACACTCACAGACAGCCCCCACACACACACAGACAGCCCCCACACACACACACAGACAGCCCCACACACACACAGACAGCCCCACACACACACACACAGACAGCCCCACACACACACACAGACAGCCCCACACACACACACACAGCCCCACACACACACAGCCCCACACACACACAGCCCCACACACACACAGCCCCACACACACACAGCCCCACACACACACACACAGACAGCCCCCCCACACACACAGACAGCCCCCCACACACACACAGACAGCCCCCCCACACACACAGACAGCCCCCAGACACAGACAGCCCCCCACACTCACAGACAGCCCCCCCCACACACACAGACAGCTCCCACACACTCACAGACAGCTCCCACACACTCACAGACAGCCCCCACACACTCACAGACAGCCCCCACACACTCACAGACAGCTCCCACACACTCACAGACAGCTCCCACACACTCTCAGACAGCCCCCACACACTCTCAGACAGCCCCCCCACACTCTCAGACAGCCCCCCCACACACACACAGCCCCCCCCCACAACACACACAGACAGCCCCCACACATACAGACACACAGCCCCACACACACAGACAGCCCCACACACACACTGCCACACACACTCTTATAGTCATATAATATTGATTGCATATCATAGTCGATAAATATAATTATTTTTCTGTACTTTGAACTTCTGTTGTTTGTAACATTTCTCAATGTTTACTTATTGATCAACAAATCTTAATGCTGATTATGAGTAACCCAGCAAAGCTTGTAAAATAATATGAACATACACTTACCGTCCACTTTATTAGGAACCAGTACACCTACAAATTCATGTAGTTATCCATCAGTTAATTGGTTACTTGTGTGTGAGAATAGCAAGGGATCAGCTGTTACAAAAATACACAGAAGCCCACCTTGTACTAAGAAGACCCTTTTTTTCCACATTCGGATGTTTGATATGACTTGTGACTATTACCTGAAGATCTTGACGTATATTTATATGACTGTACACACTGCTGCTGCTACATGACTACAGGTGTTCCTAATAAAGTGGACAGTTCCTATTAGAGTGTGTATAACTAAATCTATTTTCTGATTTAAATTTTTCCCCCTAATTAATTGTGTTTTATATGTAGCTACAGAAAGATGCTAAATGAAAGGAAATAGCACAGACTCTGGAAACCTTCCAAAGGCATTTTGCTGCCAGGGTTTGGATTCATTTGTCTGCTTAGAGGAAAGGGTCACTGCAAATCAATACAAAGTTATTCTGACTGATCGCCTTTTATGCTACGATGATTCATATCTATCCTGATGGGAGTGTTCTGTTCTACGGATGTCAGTGCGTACGGACACGGGGCATGAGATCTCACTAAATGGTTTCATGAATCTCAGTTTAACTAAACACCGTTAGGAGATCTGGGACTGGATTGTTAAACAGCGCTCCCCATTACCATCATCATCATCCAATCACCAATCAAGGAAATGTGTGCCATTTTAAACATTGATTTCAGGAATAGGTTGCTTTACTTTACTTCAACATTCAGGATCCTCAATCAATAATATGAAAAAATAAATAAACAAAACACATGGTTCAAAGTGCAGGAAGGAAAACAAGCAGAATGCAATGCTTTGGATGACTCCACCATCACCAAGGTGTGTTTCCTATTAGTAATTTTTATGGTTTAAATACCCAAATACCATTGAAATAGATTTCATGTGAGAAGCTATGGAAGATAAATTAATTCAAAAATGTTGACTTTGTTGTGACCTTGTATGACCTTGTGTTAATCTTTTGGTTAGAATGATTCCATCATATAAGTCCTGCAAACATTCAAACACTTGTTCTCGTGAAATAAATCTAACAAAAATTTAGGACACGCAAACGGACAAACTGAAACAGATGCACAGGCAAATCAAAAATATGACTTAAGATAGAAAACAAACTCAAAGTCCATCAGACACATGATGGAAACCTGTGTTCCAGCTTGAATTTCTGTGGTTTCCAACCATTTTCCTTCTGAAATTTTCTTGTGCATTCCCACATGCTCATTTCCCCGTTTAGTACCAATCACCTCGTCACATTTACCCCACACGGGCAGCGTACCATGCACCAAGACACCACGTACAGCACTGTCATTTATGTCTTGCTAATTTTGCAAGGAATTAAAGCTGCACCATCTTGAAATGTGGGTGTGAATGAACATTAATATTGTTTGAACATGGCTGACTGAGTCCTAACAAACACCTAGACACAAAGAGAGAAAGTTTTACTATCATTTGATGGATTCTTACAAGTATTACTTATGAATTGTTGAACGTTCCCGATCCCAATTACTGCAGCAAAATGCCAGATAGTGTGAAGATCAGTGCTTATTTAAATATTGCTAATTATACATGTTCATACCTCCTTCATGATGCAATAGTGCAGTAGGTGCAATAGTGTGTTGGACTGCATGATCAGGCTGCACAGCTCTGCAAATTCTCAGCCACTGAGCAGTTCTCAGTGGCTGCTTCTCATTCACTAAACTTGAGTATTGAAGTTTTGCAAACAGAGAAGTCTAATAATCAGTTAGTAATACAGGAGCTCAGCAGCAGCAGTAATAAGGCTGCCCAAGCAAAGCTGAAGCCGGATCGTTCACAAATTGTAGCTGCCTATAGTCAATCGAGTGAACGCCTAGATAATTTTACAATGTGAGATAAATATGAGATAATGAGATAATATGATAATATTAACTAGCAGAGAAATTTGTTTATCAACAATTACTAAATAAACCATGACCTGATCCTTTGGCTGAGTGCTGAATGTGTCACAGATTCAGGTGGACAGAGCAGGATCTTCCTACCGATCCTTTTTTAGTGGTAAATTAATACGTGGGCACAGAAACTTTATCCACATCAGAACATAACCTCAAATGTAACAGAAACTGCACTGCTGCTAACAAAGTACCTGGACATTTATGATTAGATTAAACCTTCTTAGATGGCTTATTCCGATTACACAGACTGGTTTCTGGGTCAAGTTTCCTAACACTCCTTTTTTTTTTTTGCTCCAGTCGTACATTTCTCTACAGGGACTATAATGTCAACTAAAGCGTCTGTGATGCACAGCCAATTAGAAGTCATATTAAACTAATAATACACATTGAATAAAAAAGTCTGATTTACTTAGAGGTGAGAAAAACACCAACACTGCTTTTAATAAATTAGTAGAGAAGTGTCAAAGCTAAACAGTCCTGTTAATCATGAAGCGATAGATGTGGGATAAATGGTTAAAAATAAATTAACTGTAAATTTGTAGAACAACAATATCTATGAATTTTCATATTTCATCACAAGATCAGCAACAGGATTTTATGGAAATGTACATGGATAATACTGTTATACCAAAGGTTATAGGATGTGATCTATTTATTTGCCGCCACATTGGGTTTAGACACTTAATAAGTGTGTGTTAAGAGTATGATGAAAAAACTTTCATACCTTTGAATTAAGAAATTTTTAATATTTATATATTATAAAATATTATTCATTAAGTGTTATAATAAAGCTTCATTGTCAGTAGCATGCGAGGACAATAGTGACCGAGGGGGAAAAAGAGCACAAAGATCACAGTATCTAAATATCTTAGCTGATTCTTCAGCTTGTCAAGTTTTGTCTTGTCAACCCCTATTCCGCCATTTAAATTATAATTATACTTATGTCAATTTATGTGTGTAATTTCTTGTATTCCTGACTAAATGAAGCACTTGATTAATTGTGAAATGCTAATTAATGTAAACTCTGAGCCTGGATTTCTTGG